>NW_019394251.1:142555-362324 GCF_000612105.2 Orussus abietinus
AAAAAACGATTACAGCACAAAATTAGCACATAATTTGCCCTTGAATTTGGTGTACTTGTTTTTAACTTTTTGTCTTGTTTGAGATGGGAACGTGCTGGCTTGACGTCAAGCTAGCACGGCCACACTGAAATTTCAAATTTCGGAAAAATGGTGGGGGTACAAAATTAATTAATTCAGCACAAAATTAGCACATAATTAGCACATAATTCCTCTGTATTCAGAAATCGTGAATTGGGATGTTGCCGTGCTAGCTAGACGCACCTAAAAAATTTTTATCTTGTGCAATAAAATAGCAATGAAATAGCAATAAATTTTGCAACACATTTTATTGAATTGTGCTAAAGTGGCAATTCCAGCTCTATATACATGAAGGATCGGGAGGGGCGGATAAATATCTAAAATCCGAAATATATATGTATATACGGGAATGCAAAAGGCGTATGTTAATAATTCGCGGTTTTAAATCAATGTCGTGCGCAGACCTAGGCCGTCATTGGCTTCGGTGCCAGGAAATTTCAATGGGGAATCCGAGGCGTGCGATATGCACTCCACGCATACATATTGCATCGGATGCATATTCCTTGGCTGGTGCATTTGCATACCAAGTGAAGGTGCGCTTACTTAGTGCACCTTCGACAATCCCCACTTCCTTATCGGTCCTAACTTCTTGTTAAGCATCCTGGGAAGGTGCGATAGGTGACTTTTCGTATCTTCATTTTTTCATTTCTTTTCCCTAAAATACAACGATTTTGCGCGACTGAGAGGAAGCTTGAACGAAGAAATGAAATAAATTACTTTCATTAATGACGACTTTTCTGAGCCGATATTACCGAAATAATAAATTTAGGTTATTGTTGGTATGTGTATGTTTAGACTTTGGTACTCGTCCATTTGCATACCGAGTGAAGGGGCAATGAGTAACTGTATCTTCTTAGCTTAAATTATTGTTAGACTTTTTCTTTTTGATTCTTTCCGAGGTATGACCATTTTACTGGATCGGAAGAGGAGACTTTGGGTGTGCAAGTGAAAAGCAATACTTTAAATAATTATGTCCGATTCGACATTAAATTCTTCTTATGTATTATTTTAACTTGATCCCCTTCGACATGAACAAAAAGTGCAGGAATAGAGAGTTAAGTAACTCTTGGTAGGAATTGCAAATTGGCCGGTCTTGCATTTGCATACGGATGAAGGTGCCCCTTCGACGAACCTCAATTTCTTGTCGGCCTGAAACTCTAGTTTAACTTTTTGGGCAGTATATATTTCCGATAAGTAAATGATTCTTTAATATTCCCTTTCTCTCAATTTTCTCCTTTTAAAGGGCGACAATTTTACCTGCTCGAACCAGAAATTGGGTTCAGAAGATTCGCATATTTTTTAACAAGTTAGAAGCTACCAAGAGATATGTTTGTACCCAATGAAATAATTACGAACACTGCACATAGGTGAATAAAATATGAAATCAACAATCTCATTTAATAACTCGGGATAATATCTAAATTTGAAAAAGCGGCTTTCATGAACAGGAGAGCAGAAGCAACGGGCATGAGCTAAAGGCGAAATTCACAGAGTAGATTATGAGGGGACGCATTAATTCCACCACGTTAACGGACAATTAAAACGTTCGTCCTGATATAATGCTTGGAGCATTGTGCGACATGCAGTAATGCGAAATGTACAGGTCGCAGTAAACATACCAACGCGCATCGCCGAATTATTTACACGAGACGGCCAGCCAGTGTGCACAAGGTGTTAATATAAATTAACAAACGGACCGAGCTAGCAGCGACACACCCAAAAAGTGGCATTAAAGGCGAACAAAACCGACAATAATGGACGTTAAATAAAGTACGTCACCGTAAGCCTGGATGAGTTTAACAGTACTGATATTGCCGATCGACTCGTCAAGTTATCTCTTCGTGTCGATAAGATTTACTCCCTCCTAAAGGGGACCGATTGTGGAAGTGACATGTCAAATAGTCCCAACGGTTAGAATTGCCGGAAAAAGAGTAATCGAAGTTCATGCATTTGGTGTAGTACATGCTCGTATGCAGAAAGGTCGTCATCGTAGTCTCCACCGTCCCAAGTAACTACATGAACACAATTTTACGCACGAACGATATGTTGCATCGAAAATTGTTACGAACAAAAGTTGCCCGGCATTTCACTAGCAACAATTTTTGTAGGAAAAGTTTTCATATACTGAGTAATATTAAGCCAGGGAATGAGAATTACGTGAAAGGTCGTAAATTACGGCTGGGGCCATTTCGTTTAAAACAGTGGATAGAAGGAGAAAGGTACATGATACAGAAACATGTTACAGAGAAAAGTTCTTCCACATTTCCCTTGGAGTATGTTTTGTATAAAACGTTTTTCAGTAATTCAATCGAATGAGGATAAAATTATGGTATTTATATAAAATAGTGCAAACCGCGGTTATGACTTCTTCGCTTGTTAGAGTTCACATAACGCGATAGATGCATGATACAGCAAAGTATTATAAACAAAAGTTATTCTATGTTTCATTCGGAACAAGTTTCCTATGAAACATTTTTCAGTAATTTCATCCATTAAATCGGAAAATGACGGTACTTATACAAAGTGGTATGAACCGTAATGCTGTAGCCTCTTCGCTTATACGGTAGATAAACCGAAGCAGATGCAGAAATAGAATGCTGGATCCGCATTAACGGTACGAACTACGTCATGTTGAAACTGATATGGACCTATATAGCCAGAGTTTATGTCACATGCGGAGGATTAAATCCATCCCTATGTAGATAGTCGCGCGTAAGTATGTATCAATTAACGGTAAATCTCCGCGGTGACGATATTACTTAAACAATCGCATGCTGGAATTAGAGTTCATCCACGTAGCACAAATTCGCAATTGTATGACGAAACAATATTTGCATGCACGTACAAAGGCTCGAACAAGCATGCACCAATTAGAACACGGCTCGGACACGCAATGTACCAATTACATACACACCGAGAAATTAAATACATGACGTGTGCATGACCATCTTGCGTGAAGCACTTCAATTACGGTACTGCAAACTTCGCGTATGTACGAGGAGGTTCATTGCGCGGTTAATTGAATCGTACCTCGGTAAGTAAGTTGAAAACTTCGGTATTCCTGTATTTTAACCAAATGCTTATATGTACGTTCGTTGGTACTCGTTCTCCACGTTTAATGTGTAATTCGTTTAATTATTTCGAGAGGAAGAGTATCTCAAAGACCGGTAACATAAAAAACGCACTCGTTCGAAAGTCGAGATGTATGGCACACTCAACGGACTAAAAATACACGAAAATTACCCCTAAGTGCGTACTTTGGATGATTCATCTCTCGAGTTCTGCGCTGTTTTAGTTTTCCTCCAGACATACCAAGTCGTGCAAAACCACTGTTCTAATTCTTCATAATAATTGCATTTATTACGACTGGCTTCGAGTACTTCCCAAAAATAAAAAGGGATGATATAAATGTATAGAGTAACGAAAAAAAAAAAAAAAAGAAAAAGAAAAACAGTAGATATTAATTCATCTGTACATCTATATCACCGATAAAATTAAATTTCTAAATTTCAATTTCATGGCCGATGTTCAGAAGGAAAATGAATGGTTCCTTGAAAACATATATAAAAAAAGTTACAAGTTCAGGGAAACAGTCGATAATGGGAACAATCGAGTTCAGGGAAGGCGCGACGAGGTGGAAGATTAGATTAAAAAAAAAAAAAAGTAGGGGGGAATAAAATACAACTCACGTGGCCTGAATAGAATTTTCGGATTTACCCCTTGGCTTTTCAGCGACTCTCGAGGTAGAGGAAGAGAAAGAGACCAGAGGCCGTGAGAATCGCCGCGTGAATCCACTGCGACCTTCGATTATAAACTAACAATAAGCGACAATTCGCGGTGCAAACACCGTCCAGGGAGTTTATTCATCGAGAAATATAGGCGGCATTGTACGCGAGAAAAAAACGTGGCATATGGATGGCGCTGCGTATTAATCTTCGTAACAAGCAAGACCCAGCAGGGTAGGGTGCGCGCCCCGCGAAGGAATTGACCACCCCGGACATTGCGATCAACGAGAGTCCAGACGACAACACTTACGCAGCTGCCCAAGGACTCGCGGGAAAATGTATTGACGCGCGTCGCCTGCTGTCAAAACACGGGCAGGGCGGTCAATAACTCCTCCGCGGACCCGCTAAATTGTCTCAATGGGCTTTGCCGCGCCGCTTATCGATTGTTCGCCGTTTGCTCGCCACTGCCGAAAATACCGCGCGAAAATAGAAAGAGTTTAACGGCATGGTTTCATCCAGACATGACCATTGGAAGAGACTCCTTCGGTTTCGGAATATGAGTCGGAATGCGAACCGAGGCCACACGAAAATAAAATCGACGTACATAAAATGGCGATTATTAGCTACTGGGGGGAACCGACGTTGAGATTTTCAAATTCACATAGTTTGAACGAGAGGGAAAAAAAAAAAGTGAATAAAGAAGCACGACGTCACGAGACCGCGGGTAACTTTGGCTATGTAATTTTGGGATTTACAAGGTTCTCCTAGCGATACTTAGATAAAGTAATTATTTTTTAACGTGGAACTACCTCCAAAGTTTCACTCCCCGAGATTCTACGTTTTTATTTTACTTAACCTCTCGTCGCCTTAATGAAAAGGACGGATCGAAGGGATTTTTTCCAGAGAAAATTCATGAAAACTTGGATCCGACTAAATGCACCCTTGATTTAAATTCCAGGTTTTACAAAGGAACGAGGAATTTTTCATTTTCTCCGGAAGAGTCACGCTTATCACAACTTGCGGCACTTCGACCGCGGGAGAGATTACCTCGAAGAATTTTTACTAAGTTTAACAAATTGTAACGAAGAAGAAAAAATAAAAATACATACAGGCACGTATGCGAATTTAGGGCCCGGGACGAAATAATCCCAATTAATACCTAACGCCCTGAGCGATTCGATTTCGAGGGTGGGAAATGAATCGGAAAATCGCAATCCAGACACCCGACGTTTTTATGACGTAAGGATGCGTCTCACTCGCGGAAAGCGCGTTTCATTTTCCACCGGAGAGCACATAATTTCACACTCTTGTGCAGATAACAAGTGAGGCCCCGGTTTCCGAGGGGAGAAATCTCCCATTAAACTGTAATTCTCCATCTGGACTACTTCAATCCCTACGGCGGAAAATGCAAAGCGAGATCGCAGAAAACGAAAAACATTTTCATAAAAATAAATAAAAGAAAAAAAAAGAAACCTTCACCCAAGACAGCAGATATTCATATTGATTAATTCTAATCCCTCGTATAAAAATCAGCTTCAATATACAGGGTGTTTCCTAAACATGCGGCAAAAATTCAAGGGGTGATTCCTGAGGTATTTTCATGAAGAAAAGTTCATACAAACATTTGTCGAAAAATTCTTCCTAAGGGAGCTACGCCCCTTCAAATGGAGCACCCTGAAGACGATTTTTCCTCGATATTTTCGTCGAAACCGTCCACATTGAAATTATGAAATTTGGTACACTGCATAAACTTTTGACGCTGAATCAGAATCGGAGCTCAGAATTTCAAAATTTTAATCAGAAGCGTCCCATACTGAAGGGGTTAAGGGTAAAAATGACCCCATTTTTTAATGGACATCTTTTTTTTACATTTTGATTTTAGAATATGATATCTGAAGGATTTTTATGTTACAAAGATACTCTTATTTCATATCGATGGGGTTAATCGTTTTCGAGAAAATTGCAAATTTCAACGATGCACATTTACGTCAATTTTTAACAAATGTTTATGTGAACTTTTCTTCATAAAAATACCTCAGGAATCATCCCTTGAATTTTTGCCGCATGTTTAGGAAACACCCTGTATATATATATAAAAGGAATTTAATCAGCCAAGCGCGATGAAAGGGTTTCCCGAAATGCGATTTACCTCAGAAGTGGATAGAGATGTTTTTTCTTTTTATTAGGAAAAGATGGAGAAGGATCTAAAAGAGGTAAGCCATTTCTTTCGATTTCTCGAGGAGAGTTACGTATCTCGAAATATAAGAATTTCATTATGGCGCGACTAGTATCGACAAATCGGCGCGTTTTTACTTAATTATGCTAATCGACGCCCGCGCCGACACTTGCGGCGAAAGGACACTTTTTGTCGAGCTTTCGAGTAAAAAGCCCGAGCCTTCGGTCGTCGAACCCGGTTAAGAACGGTGCACGTACCCAGCTTTGGTAATCGATACGTTACGCGGTATCGATAGTAACGCCGACACTCGATACTCCATACAAAACTGTCCGCAAAAAATGAATACAAATAACACATTCCTGAAAACGTGTGCCACCATTTTATTGCCACCCCCCTGATCATTCCTCCGCAACATAAAAAACGCATAAACTCAACTTGATGGATTATACAAATGTAATGAATTTTTCGATTAACCTTTTGTAACCCAATCCTTGTCACGCCAAAAAAAAACTACTGACATAACATGAAATTTCTACAGATTAACCTTCCGATATTAACTACATCCTCATAAATGTACAATTCGGAAGCAATTTCATTGGTTACAAGGGAGCGAAACAATAATAAGGCGCTACATTAATTATTACTAAAAAATAAAAAGAAATACCGATAAAATAACAAGCAATTTCCTTGGTTACAAGGGAGCGAAACAATAATAAGGCGCTACATTAATTATTACTAAAAAATAAAAAGAAATACCGATATACGGATATGTAACGTCAAAGTCACGTGACGTTACAGAGGTTTCATTCCAGTCCGAGTTTCCGTCTTTAAGACCACGCCATAAAGATCGTTTAACAACGCATTTATATGTGCACTCGAGGGAGGTTTTTTTTTAAAAAGAAAAATACTTAATTTCAAGGCGTACACTCGCCGGGCCGAAAGTGATTGATGGCGGTTCCGAGGAAGAAAGTACGTCTTTCCACCTCTCTTTCCCTCCCTCGCCCAGAACCCGTCGAGATGGTCGCAAAGGACATCGGTGAAATCCTTAAGGACCGGTGCCCTTGATGGTACCGTAAACCGGTGACGCTTTTCTCCCGGTGTCGCGTAAAATAAATGGCCTCGTTCCGGGCGTTTACACCCTCGGCCTTAAGCTCGCACACGATCGCCTAACTTCTTCTTTTCTTCCCCCCTCATCCTTGCCCCGGCATCCTGCCTCGAAATTGACTGCACGAAGTACTTACCGAGAGCTGTAACTCGGTACGGCTTCGCGTAATCGAAACAAACAAATTACACCCCCCAAGTTGTTGTAACAAGAAAAATGCAACGGCTCGGGGGGAACAAGTTTTCGGGATTGATTTCCCCTCTTGCTAGAAAACTAAACGAGGGCGTAGAGTGAGAAATTAAATCCGCTTATAAACCAAAACCTTGTTAAGTAGAACAAAAGTGCATACTCGATTAATACGCAATGTAATTGAAAAGCGACCTACAAGCGCTCCGGTGAAATTCCCATTCCGGATTTGTTTTGTCAATACGTTTACCGGCGATTCCAATCACAAGTGTTTATCGAGATATGGAGAGGGTAGATGGGTAATTGATTTGGGGGATAACAACGCGGTACAACAATTTCAGAAAATCGTTACCCTTGCGGACAGATTTATTTACTCGAATAATAATTGCACGAATTCATTGTATGTACTTTCGACCGAAAAATGTCGCATTCGGTTATTCATTAGTATGTTCAAAAATCCTTGTTCCTTTTTTATATCTAAATAGGAATAATTAAAGATCAATTTAAAAATTGAAACCTTCTCGGTACTTCTATTTTCTCATTTCACAAACGGACTGAATAATGCGTAAAAGAATTCCCACATTATTGAAATTAAGTATTGATAATAATTGCACGAGTTCATTGTATGTACTTTCGACTGAAAAATGTCGCATTCAGTTATTCATCAGTATATTCAAAAATCCCCATTCCTTTTTTATATCTAAATAGGAATAATTAAAGATCAATTTTAAAGCTGAATCCTTCTCGGTACTTCTATTTTCTCATTTCACAAACGGACTGAATAATGCGTAAAAGAATTCCCACATTATGCGGCACCATGAACATAAGAGTCATGCGATCAATTTTGAAGCGCATGACACGACATTAAAAATATCGGGTGGGAACGGACGTCGCTTTCCCTGGACATTTATATCAGGAAACATTTTGTGAGAAGAAAGAGAGAGGAAAAAAAGCCACCAAGGGCTGACAGCACAAGGGCTTTATTCCCTTCGGCTCTCGCATCTCCCCACGCATAAAAGAAAATTTATACACCGCACGAACTGGAGAAAGTAATAATTTTCAAATCCACGTTTCAGGGCATGAAACACGACGTGTAAAGGCTGCATAATCTCTATCGGAACACGGTCCAGAAATGTCAAGTCTGTCTCGTGAGAAAGAAGAGATTTCACCCTCCGACTGGATTTTTAAATCTGGAGATGGTTCTACCCTCTTTAATGCGCTCTTTCGTCTATGCCTTGCGGCCGCCATATTTTATTTGAAAACGTAAAAAAAGAAAAAGCACGTCATCCCGAGTTCGCTAAGAAATTCAACCCCGTGTCCCTTATAAGACTCGGCGGCTCGAAAGAAAAATTTTGGTACACAAGTATGGACTTCAAGTGCATTACCATAAAAAGTTAAAATAACCCGAGAAGGAGTCGCACCTATTTTCCGAATTTTCCTCACAGTTTTCACCGAAGAACCATAGTTAAAATACCTACGACCGTAACTGAACGGTGTTCAAATTAATTTTGAAATATAGAAACTAAAGAGACTAGCGATACAGTAATCCGATTATATATTTAAAATTCAAATTTCCCGCTAAAAAATCCGAAATTCCCCCTCTTCTCTATGATTGACAAAACTTTAAACGACGTCACGGCCCGACTACCCTTGGGGTGTATCCCCTTTGACCATCTCGCAACCCTTCAAACGAAACTACCTATCTCGACCTACGTACACGTACATACACGAGACACATCGGTACGGAAGCACGTGTTTGGTAAAAAAGAAATCAACATATTTCCCGGAGTGGCAGAGAAGGGAAAACAGGGGACGCAAGTGCACAAGCAGGTGTGTCAGGTGGCGTACTTACAGGGGTACACACGTTCACGTGTACTCGAGTCATGTGCAGCCCTTGCGAAGGAGTGAGTAAACGTACAGAGGGACGCGTAAACCTTTTCCAATCGACTTTAAAGGGACCCGGAAGTCTCCGGCGGAAATTGGAATCATCACGGTATAGGCACAAGCAGGTGTCAGGTGGCGTACTTACAGGGGTACACACGTTCACGTGTACTCGAGTCATGTGCAGCCCTTACGAAAGAGAGTGTACGTACAGAGGGACGCGTAAACCTTTTCCGATCGACTTTAAAGGGACCCGGAAGTCTCCGGCGGAAATCGGAATTATCACGGCATGGAGGGTCCTCCGGGAAGAGGAAGTCGGAGTCCTCCAGAAACTGGGAAACTTCCTTCCCGTCGACTACCCTTAACAGCTTTATTTTACACGCCTAACTTCATTAAAGCCAATCGAGTTTTCGATCTCGGGGTGAAATTTCGAATTCGGCCCTCGTTTCTCGAATTTCTTTTTCCCGTAAATTCGGGGCCGACCGCTTGATTGAAACTCCCGGTGAACATTGTCGTTCACGGGTCTCCGTATACCGTGGTCTCTTCTACAGGGTGTAACAAAATTCGTGCCCACGGTTTACCCGTCGTTAATCTTGTTAATAGTGGAATTGGAAAATCCTGTGCAATTTTTTCGACCGTGCACAGTTCACTTGCAATATGTAACAGGAATTAATTAGTCTCAACGTCTCGCAAACCATTTCTCGATACTTCGCGATGGACTAAAACACTTTAAATTCTTAAAGTAATTCATCAACCGTCAATTTTTTATTTTTATCCAATAATGATTCTGGTATAGCTCAGTAGTATACAGTTAATCCTGAAATTACCGATTCTCATTAACATGACGCAAAGCTGAACATCTTCAGGACAAGACACCTCGATCTCTCGCTTGACTTGCTTGATTCCTGTTCATAATTGCATCGATGATTACGAAAGTGGCCTGTGGTGTTCGCGCAAGCCTTACCACGTTATTTCAATTTAAATGTATACGTATCACAAAACATGAGATAAATTCATTATTTTTAGATATCTTAATTAGACCACTTTCATAATCACCGGCACAAATAGGTATCTTTTACATTATTGAACCACACACCGTATTTAATGTAGTAAAACGGCGTGAAACTTTTTCAATTAATTATTACAGGGAAACTAGAACTGTAGGAAAAGATTCTACTAGATTTTTCGCCATCATTTCCAACAAAGACAGCAAAGTGAAAACTGTTACCACGAATTCTGCTACATCCTGCCCAGCGCGATGAGAAAACACATAAAGGCAACCCTACTACATTCTACGACGTCTTATTCCCCTAAAAATTCCCTTTATTTATAGTACTTACCCATCTTTAAGAATAGAATACTCCCACTTTTTAAGAGACTCGAGTCTATAACATCGCGATTTTGCATAACGCGGAGGACAGAGTACGAAAATCCACCACACAAAGTGCAGAAACACCAGGCCATGGAAATAGTAATGACTTCCTAAAAGAGAAAAAAAATTGCCGGAGAATGTAATTTGCAAAACTTGGGTTACACAACCCATATCCCATCGACGTAACAAAGAATTCGAAGGAAAAAAAAAGAAAAAGAAGAAAAGGAAAAAGAAAGAATGCGAGAAGAAAACGGCGGAGGAGCCGAAAACTCGAGAGAGAACCTCCGAAATATGTGCAGAGTACACACATTCGCTCCTTTCAGAGGGTACTAAACGGCATAGCGAAATAATATGGCGATGTTCGAAATCTCCCTCTCTGAGAAGAAAGGGGAGCTCCGAGGGGGGCGGACAGAGATTGAAACTTTTCCAGAGTGAGGGTGGAAAATGTGAGAGAAAGGGGCAGAGGGTCAGGGTGAGGCCCTGGGCTCGCCACCCTCGCCCGTGGATTTCACCGCGGAATGAAAAAAGAATTTCGAAAACAACGAAAAAAGAAAAAATACACCGGAGAGAGGGTAGATAAAAAAAGGAGAGAGAGAGAGGGCTCCGTTCCGACAGCGTGCGAGGATTCACAATGCGCTCTCGTGTACCGAGCTACATATTGTTCCAAATTGCGCCTGCTGCACCGTGCCGAGGTGCGGCACCATTTCCCCGGGAAATTCTCTCTTTCCTCCGCGAAAATGTCGAACCGCCTTGACGTAACGACCGCGTCGAGGGATTTTTCAAAAGTGCCCCGATAATCGAGCGGGGCGCCGATTAAACGTCCTACAATCTGCAACGTCGACCCGAACTGCCTCCCGGGTCGGGAGGTTATAAGTAAAGATCGTTTTTCGAAACTGCCGACTTACCGAGATTACGGAAAAACTATCCCGATAAGCCGGGGTCAATTTGTGCCGAGGGCACAAGGTGTATGATAAGCTACTCCTCTCAGGGACGGGGATAAAGAAGATTTAACTCGATTTCAAGTTATACGCACTCTGGGGAGGTATATTATTCTTTATTAATGGTTAAGATTTAAGACTCTCCTTAAAGGGGTTATCAGATTCTGATATACGTTTACATCAAAGTGAGTTTAAAAGAGAATGAAGAGGTATGGGAAGTACCTGCCTTACGGGGCTGTTTTACTTCATGTTTTACGGAGAATTTAGAGGTAAAAAAGAGATTTTCAATGTTTCACAATGAGGGGCTTGAGGGAATTAGAAATTCCTAAGGTTCTTCTTTCACGGTGTAGACGATTCCAGGGGAATGGAAGGACTTAGATAGAAAAAATTCAGGTGATTCCAGAAACGATTATTTCACTATACTATCTCAGGAAAGATTATTTAACTTTATTATTCCCATAGCACATTGGTCTCTCGGACCGAGGAAATATAAATTACCGTTTTCCTCATTAGTTGTGCGGATAGAGGGAGATTAAGAACTGATGACAAATGTTTAATGAAAATATCTCTCAACGAACATCAACGATAAAAGTGTGAAAGTAAATGAAGAGGTCATTTCTAATGGTTTTTCTTTTACTAGAATTTAAATTCTTATCTCAGTGAAAAACCGTGCCATCAGTTCTCCCAGAATCTTTTCTAGTTTCCAAAACCACCTTTATACATTTCCTTTCCAACTCACCATTCTCCCGTAATCACATATACACCGTAAAAAAATCCAGTCGATGATCTTATATTCACCGTCAAAACATAAAGTAAAACTCCCGTAGGCAACTATTTTCTATACCTTTTCATTCTCTTTTAAACTCCCTTCGATTAAAACACATTTCGCAACCTGCTATCCCCTTAAAGTTCTTAAAGATACGGGTTATCAGAAAGCTGATACATTTTGCCGTACATGGTAAAATATGCGAAGGAAATAAGCACTTACACCAAACCAGAATCGCTCGATCATTAACATAGTTCAATGACAATTTCCACATTTTTTTAATGGCCCTCCTTTCAAATCCCAGCCCGCCTCGATAATTGCGCGATTACTCTGGTGTAAATTCAAGCACTGGGAACACTCAGGAAAATTAATATCTGGCTCGAAAAATAAACATCCCGTTTTAATGATGCCCAGGGCCGGCATTTCTCACTATATTAACAGGGAAAAGCCGGAAACAACAAATCGGAGTCACTTTTACATTTAAAAAAAAAATACAGTCCGATTATCAATCAATATAAACGCGATAGGGGATTAAGGTGGAGAAAAAAAAAATTAACGAGCCCTGCAAAACTGCCGGCAATTAACGAGCCATGCAACTTTCACTGTATGGATAAGAGTTCCGCATTAAAGTTTCCGCAGATTGTTAGGGGAAATTTATCATCTCCCGATATAAGGCCCACGTAAATCGCGTAATTGACACATTCTGCACTGACGATGGCATTCACGGGAGGTAATAATTAAAAATCGTCGGAGATCCTGGGAATAATCGGAGATTCCGCGATTGGCGGGCGAGTCGCCGCGTGGCATTTCAATTGAAAATCCCCCCTTCCCTTTCCGCGATTATCAGCAAAATGAACGAATCGATGCCGGTGAAAATTCAATCCGCAAATGAAACCGTGAGGACAAATCCCGGCCTCGATTAAAAATGGACATCGCGACCATTGTCGAGTTTAACGCGCAGAGGAACGAACAATTAATTGTTATTTTCAGGACTTCCCCGACGGGCGAAGCGAATTAGTGTAAATTATTCGCCCTGGGCAAAGAGAAATATAAATTTGTTATATTTCCATTTTGTTCCCATATTTAATCCACTCACGTTTTCGCATTCGCACGGGTAAAGCAACGAATGATCTCAATTCAATTGAAATTGCTCAAAAGTGTGATTAGCCCGCGCAATGAGGGCATATCTTGCTACCTATGTCCAATCTGGTCCGCGGGGGAGTCATATACACACATCTTGAATTCAATTAAAAGTGGACTTTGCGACTATTGGCAAATGTACGCGGAGGATCATTAAATTAATTGATATTTTCAATACTTTTCCGGCGCGTCAATGGCAATTAGAGCGCGAGTGAGATGGTCTCGACAAAAAGAAATAGGAATATACTATATTCCTACGTCGTTTGACTACATCCCTTCATATACCCTTATTTTTACATAACGCATTTCTGCACTTGGGTAAAATAACGAACAGTTCCTAATTAATTGAAACTACTTAAACACATGATTGGTCAGCTAACAAAGACATATATTGGTGGAACAGTGCCCAACTGATCTACAATGGAACCGTATAGATAAGTCTTGAATTCGACTAAAATTGGACACCTTGACAAATATCGAGTGAAATTGTGGGGGATTGCCAAATTAACTGATATTTTCACCACTTCCTCGACATGGAAAGCGAATTCATGAAAAAAAAAAAAAAAAAAATTACCCGTTCGCAAAAAAATTAATTGCTACATGTTAGCTTTGAGTGTTTTCAGTTATATACACGAACTTAAGGTAATGTGAAAGTGGCATAGAAGCGATTTCGTTTATAAAACTTTTCTCCTAATTGAGTTTGCCGAATCATTTTACACTTTACAACGTAAATATGGAGATTGTAAGGAAAGTCCTGAAACTCGTGAAATTCATGAAATTTCATTTTTTTTCCAAATTTGTTTGTAGGTACTCTTAAAATTTTTGGTAAAAAATGAAATTTCCTGAGTGTTCGGACCTTCTTTATAAGCTCCATATTCACATTGTAAAATTTCAATCGATTCGGTACACCCGATTCAGCGAAAAGTTTCATGAACGATCGAACCCTCAGATGCCACTTTCACATCCCCTTAACGATCTGAAATTAACTGAAATTTCTCAAAAATGTGATTACCCCTGTAAGATGTGAATATGTTGACATCGTTGCCCAATCTGCTCCCCGATGAAACAATTGGGATAAATTTTGAGTTGGAATAAAAACTAAAATCGCAAAAAAAAAAATTGCTACATATTAGCTTCATTTGAGGGTTTCCACTTATATACATGAATTAAACGATCTGAAATTAACTGAAATTTCTCAAAAATGTGATTACCCCTGTAACATGTGAGTATGTTGACATTGTTGCCCAATCTGCTCCCCGATGAAACAATTGGGATAAATTTTGAGTTGGAATAAAAACTAAAATCGCAAAAAAAATAAATTGCTACATATTAGCGTCATTTGAGGGTTTCCACTTATGTACATGAACTAAACGATCTGAAATTTACTGAAATATCTCAAAAATGTGATTACCCCTGTAAGATGTGAATATGTTGACATCGTTGCGCAAACTGCTTCCCGATAAACCAATTGGGATAAATTTCGAGTTGGAATAAAAACTAAACTTCACGACGATAAAGAAACAGACTTGGAAATTCATTTTCTGTGTACATGAAAGACGTGACGCGAGTAATACCGAAACAAAACTCTCGACACGGCTAATCTCTCCAGTTGTAGAGATTCTAAAAATATGACTCCAAGAATCTAGCGGCGAATTTGAGCGAGCGAGCGTCCCGGATGACGTATTTCTCTGTTGAAAACCGAGTGGCGTAAAAATCGAGCACACCCGGAAGGAAATGGGTCGTAAAAATAATCGGAATTTTCAGCACTTTGACGACACAGAGAAGGAAAAAGGTACAGGTCGAATATTTCCCTTCGATTGTATCCTACACTGTCGATGTGTACTACCGCAAATTAATGCAAATTTCAAATTTTCACTTAACTTGAATTGCGCTCCACGTTTACATGGAAGAAAGAAGAGTGTTGAAGAAATGAAAATTAAAGAAAAAAAAAAAAAAAAAGCTACATTCAACGATAAATTATTCTCCATATAACGGAGGAATTGCTTTGAAATCGTCGGAAATGGATGACGGTAAAGTGAACTTTAATACCCAGGATATTAAAAATAATTGGTACGCCAGTCGATCGTTAAGTCATACAATCCGAAACAAGTGTAGGACCCTATTCGACGCCTGAATCTGACTCACTAATGTAACCTACATCTAAAATAGGATAACGTGTAAACGTGAATGAGCACTCGGAGTCATTCCGGAGGTAACAGTCATTACTCCACTTTGCGGGCAACCAGCATACCAGGAACAGGGTAAGCCAAGTAAATTTAGATTTAATGACGAGTACCATGTGGACGGATAGAAAATAGTGGATAGACGAGGACCTGTGTTGGGATGGAAATAAGGTAAGTCTTGGGGGAATTGTTGTCTCCCTCGGCAATCCATGTCTAACCCGTCGAACACGGAGCCATTTCAACATATGGGCGAAATTCGTCTGACCGTGCAGGCAATATTGGACCAAACGTCTGGCGCCTTCAGCCGCTCATAGTAGTCAAAGGGTGAAACAGTATATATTTATTCCACATAGTTCCCGCCTTTACGAATCAATTAGCTCGTAACGACTGTTCGTAGATCGACTCCGTGCAGTTTTTCCCGTGAAATTTAATATAAAAATTCCGATGAAAGTGATTCGTAACGATGAAAATTTGTCAGGGGGGGAATTCATGAAATGATAACTGTCCGTAGAGAATTTTTCCAATTTCCTTCGTCATATTTCGTTTGTTCAATGAAACACATAGCCAACGTATCGTGTTTTACTCCTTCCTTAAATTTCAACATTCCTTCCAATTTGCTATGGATAATACGTAGATATAGCAGGTTATTAACTAGCGTTATAGCCACCGAGAAAAGTCAATGTCAGCCTGCAGAGAGTCACCCCTTACATGAATCCCTTTCTTTACCTCCACTTTAAAATACGTTATTATTCACACGACAGTACCCTGATAACCATTTCCTAAACGTCGCGTTAGATTTAATGGCAACCCCTTCCAAAAAAAACCTCTATTAACGATTTCCCCACAAATCCGACGGCAAGCCGAATCGAAAACCGTCTATAACATTAGCACCCCAATTCGCCAAATTTCTTCGATTCACTTACCCCGTCAATCCCCCAATTTCCTACGCAATTCCCACCCCCCCTGGATACAATAAATATCACATACGGCAGCCTTTGCAAGCAATATCCATCGGCCCGTTCATTCAGGATTTCACATATGCACCAGCAAACCACCGAACACTCTTTCGTTTGCCCAAAATAAATAATCCACCCTGCGTATCCTCCCAACCACCCGAGAAATCACTATACCCCTTCATTAATTTCCCTCCCCCTGGCAGTCCCACGACGCATGCAACCCTCCCCTATTTTTCTAAATACTCCCCCTTAAGGTGAAGTGAAACCCCCTTCAAATCAGTCGATTCGAGTAGAACGCTTTTTTTTTAAGGGTATTAGACCAAACTGTCCGAAACTTTGACAACATCACTCCTGATCATCTAAAAATTTTCCTGAGACTATGAAAATTTGGATTTTTGGAAAAAATTTTTTAACTCAGCCCACACCAGAACCAAAATGGCGTCGAGCTCTCATATTTCGATCAATATACAATTATCGAAGTCTCTGATATGAGGATCGAAAGGGCCAGGCCAATTTGACGACAATTTAGAACACTCTGGTAATCGATAAACTCGCATTTGAACGGGATAAAGGCAAAAAAAGTGTTGTATGCGCTTCTATGCTAAAACGATGGTAATACGAGGTCTCGGAGTGAAAATTTAATTGACATGGAAATCACAGATGGCGCAGAGGGTCCCTCTGCAGTTAATTAGGGCCCCAGAAAGCATGAATCCAGAGGATTTCTGGAGTTTCACTTCGATTTCCTTATAATTAATGTACGAAAACGACAGGTGGAGTATGCCATTTGGTACAATCCCGAATATAATTCGACCCAGCTATCAATATAAAAACGAACGTCCGCAACGTAGGTATTTAGAAAAATCTTCTTTATCGACGTCGATCAAGTCCCTCGACGTGTTTCACTTCACCTTAACCCTGAGTCTTTTCTCAGCATATCCACCACGCAACGGCATACACCCCCAAGCGTCACGCCTAATCCTCGCCGAGCCCCCCCCCCGTCCACCCTCCGCCACCCCCTCTGGACGCGCAATTTCCCTCTGCGCGAGGCGGAAATTTCCCGAGATTTCGAGAAAAAGGGATAACCCCCTCGCTATGGGGATGCTCTCCTCGTTAAATGTGAAATATTAAACGCAGACTTACATCTCCGTTAGGCGTGGATCTCTCTTTTTCACCCCGTGGGCATGCACGCCTCGGGGCGCCGTCTCCGGTGGCGGGGTCTCGCGTGGCCGGCGTCGGTCCTACTTACATGGCGTGCCAGGCCGAGCTGCGGGGTTGCCGGTCTAGCTCGCGCGGCGTTCGTGCCCGCGCTGCACACACCTCGGTCGTCGCGGCCGCGTCTCGGCGGGTCCGCGTCGTCCGTGGCCGGCGCGCGATCTCTCGCAGGTCTCTCGGGGCTGCGCCCGGCCGTCCGCGTGCGTCGGCCGCGTCCCGGCGTCACTGACGAGCCAATTTCGAGGGGGGGCCCGGCGACCGGCCCGCCGCCTCAGAGCCAGCGCGTGCACTGCCGCCGGAGGCCGCGCGCCACCCGCGGGGAGAGAAGCGCCGAATGACGGGGAGAGAGAGAGAGAGAGGGAGAGAGAGAGAGAGAGAGAGAGAAAAAGAGCGAGAGAGAAGGAGGAGGGCCGAAAGATGCGACCGAGGCGAGGGAGACCGAGGAAAAAGAGAAAAACCCCCGCACTCGGTTTTATAATCAATATTAGTTGGCGGACCGGCCGCCGGGCGTCGCCGGTATCAATGACGGCGCCGGGGCGCGACGCGTCCTGGCGGCGCGGGGGCGGACAGGGCCGAGGTGACGGGAATCCAGGGCTTCTTCCTCGGCGGGGCTCACTTGCGACGCGCGACACCGGCCGGATCGCGGCCTCGATCGCGGCCACTGCGCCGGCAGGGTGTGGCGACGGCGGTTTAAAAAGATTCCCCCCCGCACTTGGCCCGCCGTCCGCCAGGGGCGCGCCGAGGGAGCGCGGCGCGTCGCCATCTGGCGGGAGCGAGGGTGACTAGGGACCGGAGCCGCGCCGGGAGACGGTCGGTAAGACGGAGCGCTGCGACCCGCGGAGAGGAGCGGTTACCAGGAGGACTGGGAGAGAGAGCGAGGAGGCGGTCGCCGCAGGAGTCCCTGGATGTCGCGAGCTTATGGGCGAGATGGAGGCGGCGAATTCGACTTGTACAGGTGTAATAAGGAGTAATAGGGCGTAGATCCGTTTTCTTTTAACTATTTAAGGTGAAGTGAAACCCCCTTCAAATCAGTCGATTCAAATACAACCCTTTTTTTTAAGGATATTAGACCAAACTGTCCGAAACTTTGACACATCACTCCTGATCATCTAAGAATTGTCCTGACACATTCAAAATTTGGATTTTTGGAAAAAATTTTTTAACTCAGCCCACACCATAACCAAAATGGCGTCGAGCTCTCATATTTCAATCAATATACAATTATCAAAGGCTCTGATATGAGAATCGAAAGGGTCAGGACAATTTTATGACAATTTAGAACACTCTGGTAATCGAGAAACTCGCATTTGAACGCGATAAAGGCAAAAAAAGTGTTGTATGCGCTTCTATGCTAAAACGACGAGAATACGAGGTCTCGGAGTGAAAGTTTAATTGACCTGGAAATCACAAATGGCGCAGGGGGTCCCTCTGCAGTCAATTAGGGCCCCAGAAAGCATGAATCCAGAGGATTTCTGGAGTTTTACTTCAATTTCTGGATATTTATTGTACGAAAACGACAGATGGAGTATGCCATTTGGTACAATACCCAATATAATTCGACACAGCTGTCGATATAAAAACGAACGTCGGCAACGTAAGCATTTCGAAAAGTCTTCTTTATCGACGTTGATCAAGTTCCTCGACGTGTTTCATTTCACCTTAAAGCTTGTCGTTTTTAGATTCTCCCCGTGTTTGAAATAAATCTTCCGTGGATTTATTTTCGAAACGTTGCTCGGAAGAGAGCTTCGATCTGTCCCCGATATTTGCAGGTGAGAAGCTCACCGGAAGTGGGAAAGCTCGCCAAGAATTGTCATCGGCACCCCGCCACCCGCGCTGGTAAAGCACTTTTTTACCCGACGAAGGGGGGAACGGGACGGTTCGTCCGTGACGGTATGTACGTGACAGGAAAGGGTTAAAGGTGTTGCGGTATCAATTTCAAGCGCAGGGGTGAAACTTAAACCCGAAGCCTAGGAAAGGCCTCGCTGATTCGAGGGGCTAAGTTAAGCTTATATAATATGCCTACTTTAGAGAAAGAGGCGACGAGCCGATGGCCAAGAGAGCGACGGGGATAGAGAGAGTAGAGGGCGAATGTTCGAGATTGGATAAAACAGCGAGAGACGGAGAAAGGGAGAGAAAAGAAAAAAAAAGTGAGAGCAAGAGCCGAAGGGAAAATACTGCGAGGGACCCCCTTACCCCCCAGAGCCGTGGATTACGTCCTACCTTGTAATCGCATAACAAAACTCAAGGACCGAGCTGTTTACCCGCGTAAGATTTCACCCCTTATTCCCCGACGGGATTGCCGAGTCCTAATTATCGACACCTCGGTCGGTAAGCCGTCAGTTAATTAATTTCTCCGCCCTCCGATCCTGAAACTGTAATTATCGCCCCCCCAGGGGAAGGAAAAAAACATGGGGGACACGGCTGAGCGCATGTCGCATGTCTAGTTGTCCTTTAATTCCGTTTCGCGGGGTCTAAATTAATTATCCCTATTAAATAACTTAATTAACCTAGGTGGGCAATTCAATTCTTTCCGAGGTCTTTTTCCTACCTCGTTCGCTTAATTCGGACTTTCCCGTTCAATTTGCGGTGCCGCTGTACTTCGTACTCCACGTTGTACGGCACTCGCTAATTGTTAAACTTTTCGTCCGTCAGACTCGCGTTACTCTTTTTTAACCGGCATAAGCATTCGTAGATACGGAACAAGGAGCTGCATTCGTTACGAGCACGACATATGCACTTTTGAAATTGGATCAAATTTCATGAGTCCAATTTTTGAAGTTTGGATTAGCGGATCAATATTTAACGAAACCTGTACAATGGGGTAAATTAAACAGCCGAATAATGCAGTCCAGAGAACATTCAGAGTTGAATGTAAAGAGGACTTTATATAAAAAAAAGTCCAGATAAGTATGCCCTTACTTGTTTTCTGGTTCAAACTATTAGATATTTCTGGTAAAGTATTACTCGGCTAATAACGATATATACTGGTAAATTTAATTATTTATTTCAGTTGAGGAGGGTGGGATGAAATTAAACAGGCTGGGACGTCGTAGAGAAACATTAATTATCATTTTGAACTTACAACATATCCTCAGAGAAAAAAGTTCCTTTCTATAAAAGATTTTGCCGGTAAGATAGAAACTTTGTTTCGTTAAAAATGTACTACCAGCGTCCTTCGCTCTCGATATGAGAAACTTATCTACAAAAAACCATAACTTCACTTGTGAAAGAGGTTTCATGGCCCTCGCCACCAAGCGAATACGTTAGGAACGATAAAACCAATTTTATGCAATTAACGTTACCAGAAATAATAACCAGAAAAATCAACCATACTCCGGTAATCAGGATTTTCTAGTCATATTAATCGGACTTTCTCGTTAATAACTACACTGATAAAAATTGTAAATTTACATACATCTTTACACACTTCATGACTAGGGTTTTACGTAGAAAAATGTAAAATGGAAGAATTACAAATTGGAAAATGTACAAGTGCACCTAACATTGTATATTTACCCTATTGGTGCATTTCTACCTACGTAGGCCCTTAAGGTGATGTGAAACACGTCGAGAAACTTGACCGACGTTGGTAAAAAAGATTCTTCTAAATACCTACATTGTTGACGTTCGTATTTATATCGGCAGCCATGTCTAATTATGTTGGGTATTGTACTAAATGGCATACTCCGTATGTCGTTTACGTTCAATAATTATAAATAAGTCGAAGTAAAATACCAGAAATCTCCTGGATTCGTGGTTTTTATGCCCCAATTGACTGCAGAGATGTGTCAAAGTTTCGGACAGTTTGGTCCAATATCCTTAAAAAAAAGTGTTGTATTCGAATCGACTGATTTGAAGGGGGTTTCACTTCACCTTAATACTTGTTTATCGATTGAAATATGAGAGCTCGATGCCATTTTGCTTCTGGTCTGAGCTAAGTGAAAAGACTTTATTTCACGTGTCAAAATTTCGGATAGTTCGATTCAATGCCCTTAAGAAAAAGAAAAAAAGTGTCTCATTCGAGTCGACTGACTCGAGGGGGGTTTCACTTCACCTTAGTTTGTATTATTACAGATTTCACCCCCGCGTAGAATATACATGCTATGTATATTCAACGCGTTGTACATGTTACGTACATTCGACACGTTGTTAAGGTCTGATACTCCCGAGTAATCAGATCCTTTTACAAGGAGATAGAGTATGATGAAAGGACAAAGTTCATAAGGGAGCCTCGGAAGATCGTAAAGCGTAGATTCTTCTTGCAGCGGTACCAAAGGATTACCGGACCGAAAGGCCCGCGTTCGCGTAATCCACGTCGGAGATGGCTGGCGAGCATGAGGAAGAAAAAGGAGCCCGAGAAGATCCGGATAAGCCAGATCCCGGATTAAGTAACGTGATTTACATCTCGCCGTAATGCCGCCGAAAAGAATAAAAAAATAAAAGGAGATATCCGCTCTTCCGACTAACGAGATGGAGCCGGAAACTCCGGCGATATAGCACGGAGTTAAACACGCCGACCGATAGAATAAACAAAGGGTCCTTTTCTGCCTCTTTACGAGAACCGCAATTTCCGCTCCTTTGCTATGTAAGAAACTTCCAAAAAATAATTATCCCCGTCTTTCGTGGCGTTGGCTACACGAGTGATATATAAAAATGTCCTGGGCGCGTGCCAATATACTTTTCAAGTTATACTTGCGCTAAATTGTAAATCTACACGATAGCGATAAGGTCATTTCCCCGGGAGTATCGTCGAACTCGGAAAGTACTGGGTAAGAATCTTTATCTTGCCTTGGACCTTTCGCGCCTTTTACAGAGAAATAGTCATTTCCACGGTTTATTTTTATTTTTATTTTTATTTTTTTAATGTGCATGTAAATCACAGTGATGAACGCGCAACGATCCCTCCGGATACGTTGATAAAAATCGATGGAAATTTATGTACATTTTTACACACTTCATAACTTAAATGTCACACAGAAAAACGTAAAATGGAAGTGTTACAAACTGGAAAATGTATCAATGCACCTAACCTTGTATATTTACCGCATTTGTACGTTTTTATTTGAATTTAATGTAACATTGCATTATAATTTTCTGTAATTTAGTTCAGATGCTGAATGTGGTATTATAGAGACGAAGTCATTCTATTGTAATTTAACGTGGCATCAAAGTAATTAATGGCTGAGTATGTATATTTACATGGGTATTATCATCAATGTACACTGTTAAAAAAATTCATACACTTTTAGTACATAAGGTTGCAGTAAAATTATACAGATCTATAACATATATCACAAATTTATTACACATGTTATATACTACACACACACATTATGTACTAAATTATTAATATATGTTATACATTTTATTTGAAAATATGTTATAAAATTATAATATTTTTTTTAACAGCGTAGTCAAGAAAATCGGTAGAATTTCCAGTCAAATACATTTTGATAAGGGGACACGCTGCTGGGTTTATGTTCACTTGAAGGTAATTACTTGTATATTTGCCATATTTGTGCATTTTTACTCGAATTTAATGTAACATTACATCATAATTTTCTGTAATTTAACGTGGCATCAATGAGTGAGTACGTAAATTTACATGGGCATTTTCACCAATGTAGTCAAGAAACACGGTAGAGTTTCCAGTCAAATACATTTTGATAAGGGGACACGCTGCTTGGTTTATGTTCACTTGAAGGTAATTACCGACCCTCCGAAGGAACGGAGCAATTCTTCAAAGCTATGCACCGATATTATTGTGTTTTCATTTCATTACCGTTGTTTGTTCAGGACCGATTGAAGCTAGTAAGGCAAGGGATGCATAAACGTAATAAACCGGAAGGACAAATACTCAGGCTTCCGTGAACCGTTGTTCGGAGTCACTCCATCGTAACCAATACGATTACTCTCGATATCGATTCTGATATGATATGCAAGTATATTTCGGTGACTCGTAATGGATCTTGAGACGCAATCGTAGCAATCGATCGGCTCGTTTGGCCCCGATCTCGGCTTCCGGTCCGTACATTATTTCCCTCGGAACCGCAATTTCGCTGGATTATCCTCCTCGGGTCATTCTGGACATTTTCCTCTCGTGTTTACGTCATTGCAGGACATTTCTCTCCTCGAGGGATCCACGGAGGGATATCAAGGGAAATTCTCGAGCGTCCCGGAACGCGGTTCGATTATGTTCTATGCCATTCGAGGACGTCAAGTATTTACGCCACCGACCATTAAGGTGAAGTAAAACCCCCTCCAAATCAGTCGACTCGAATACAACACTTTTTTTTAAGGGTATTAGACCAAACTATCCGAAACTTCGACACATCACTCCTGATCATCTAAGAATTGTCCTGATACATTCAACATTTGGATTTTTTAACAAAGTTTTTTAACTCAGCCCAGGCCAGAACAAAAATGGCGTCGAGCTCTCATATTTCGATCAATATACAATTATTGAAGGCTCTGATATGAGAATCAAAAGGGTCAGGACAATTTCATGACAATTTAGAACACTCTGGTAGTCGATAAACTCGCATTTGAACGGGATAAGGGCAAAAAAAGTGTTGTATGCGCTTCTATGCCAAAACGATGGGAATACGAGGTCTCGGAGTGAAAATTTAATTGACCTGGAAATCACAGCTGCCGCAGGGGGTACCTCTGCAGTCAATTAGGGCCCCAGAAAGCATGAATCCAGAGGATTTCTGGAGTTTTTCTTCGATTTCTTTATAATTATTGTACAAAAACGACAGGTGGAGTATGTCATTTGGTACAATATCCAATATAATTCGACACAGCTGTCAATATAAAAACGAACGTCGGCAACGTAGGCATTTAGAAAAATCTTCTTCATCGACGTCGATCAAGTTCCTCGACGTGTTTCACTTCACCTTAATGTTCCGAACGGATCGTGCAAGAAAGGAATCAACACGGAGTGGAGAAAAGGAACATCGGGACCCGGAATAAATGGTGTAAATTGCGACGCGATTGAACCTCGCCCAGGGAGAATCCAATAAAATACATCAGTTCCCAACGTGGCGGTTTACATTACCGCGGGGAAGCCGTCCGATACATTTAGTTCTTCATCATTGAAAGGGATCTGGTCTTGCGGAAACTTGTAGACCCCTTGTTTACGCGGAATATTGCCAAGAGACCCCGAACAAGAGAAATGGTACATGCTCCGATAAGAATAAAAAACACCCCTGACTCGTCGCAATGCACAACTTTTCTTGCGAACTTCGTAATCTATCTTCTCTCAATGTCCAATGTTTCTATTTCGAGAACGACAATGTTGATTTATTTCTCTGTTCATTTATTTTAGAGAAGATCATTCTGGGGAAGAAAATTTCTGGCCGAAGATATGTCACAAACATTTTGATAAAATATATTAATATTATTTGAGAAAGTGCATATGAGCATATATATATTTTGTATTAGGTTGAAGTGAAAAAATACACGCGAGCCTAATTTTTAACTCCGTGTAATCTGTGATTTCCAGGTAAATTAAATTTTCACTCCGAGACCTCGTATTCCCATCGTTTCGGCATAGAAGCGTATACAAAATTTTTTTTTGCCCTTATTCCGTTCAAATGCGAGTTTATCGATTACCAGAGTGTTCTAAATTGTCGTAAAATTGTCCTGACCCTTTCGATTCTCATGTCAGAGCCTTCGATAATTGTATATTGATCGAAATATGAGAGCTCGACGCCATTTTTGTTCTGGTCTGGGCTGAGTTAAAAAATTTGTTTAAAAAATCCAAATTTTCAATGTGTCAGGACAATTCTTAGATGATCAGGAGTGATGTGTCAAAGTTTTGAATAGTTTGGTCAAATATCCTTAAAAAAAAAAAAGTATTGTATTCGAATCGACTGATTTGAAGGGGGTTTCACTTCACCTTAAGCAGCAGTCATCAAGATAGGGATGGACGAGTCGCGTTTAATATCTCAACGAGTTGCCTTGGCGAGAGCTTCCGGCAATACGCGTCGGCACATCATATTTATATTTATATACAAGCCAGGCCCCCGTTCGATGTCACCCCGAGGCCGTGATGCTCCCCGACGAGTGTCAAAGGTCGGGAACCATTTCGCGAAAACGGGCAAATGGATCGCGAGGCCTCGGGACTCAAAGCCGGGAACTCGAGGTGAATATCTCGGATCTTGTTTGCCCCCTCGGAAACTTCCCCGACAACTAATGTCCTGCAGGACCTCCAGGGGGTCGAAACACCCGAAACTCGATTCCGGAAGAACGTGCTCCGAAACGGAGCTTCGCCGAGGGGGACAAATCAAAACCCAGGAACCAAGTGAGCACCCTTAAACACCTTTGACATGTTTTTGCAACTATTTACTTCAACAGAGTTGAGGATAAAGCAGAAAAAACTTGGGGAGCTGGATGACTTCGAAGAGGAAAAATATCGATCAGTATTCTTGGATGAAGAATATCAGAATTGAGTAAGCACCCTTAAATACCTCTGATACGTTTTTGCAACTATTTACTTCCACGGAGTTGGGGATAAAACAGAAGAAAAACTTGGGAAATTGGATGACTTCAAAGAGGAAAAATATCGATCAGTATTCTTGGATGAAGAATATTATAATTGGGTGTAGAGAGTTATAAGTTGATGTCAGTAATAATTTTAAACTCGTACATTGATAAAAATCGATGGAAATTTACATACATTTTTACACACCTCCTAAATGAAAGTTTACATACAAAAACGTAAAATGGAAAAACTACAAATTTGATAATATATAAATGCACGTAACATTATATATTTACCGAATCGATGCATTTTTACTTGAAATCGATGTAATATACCATTATAGTTTTCTTCAACTTAACTCAGATGCCGAATTTGATATTACAGCGACAATCTAATTTTACTACAATTTATTGTGGCATCAAAATGACTAATGTATGTAAATTTACATGGGCATTTTTATTAGTGTACATAATTTTTAGATAGCGTAGATATGAGATTTGTTGAGATATTGGGATTTCAGGATTGACTGGAGTCAATGCCTTCTTAATCCTTGGCAATGTTGACAAATTAAACGACTTAAAATAACGAGCAACTCTACTCTATTTCTTGGGTAAACAATAACAGAACCAAATATCGGAATACGCGGGTACACATCGAATTTAATCACAGCTTTAAAATAATGTATAATTTGCCAACACTAAAGATTCTTATTTTAATATATTGTTACTTTAAGGTTGAACGGAATAATACCTTATCAAAAGGGAAACATTTCGTATTGCGTAAAGATATCTAAAGAACTCCAGGAACAGGTTAAATTGTTTACAGGCACTTTACTTAAAGGCATCGATTATTAATCCACTTACCCGCGTCGTTCGACTGGCGACCCTTGCCATCGGGATTCCACTCTTCCTCTGAAAACACACGAGAAAAGATCCGATTAGCGGCGAAGGCACTTTAGAAGGTAGATAATAACGAAAGGCTTAATTTAAGCAGCGTTCAGAGAAAGTACAAGGTATGGATGACATAACGCCTAAAAGCTAATTTAAAAGGAAATAATTTAACAAAAAAAAAGAAACCCTCTCTTACTGACTGCCAGAAAGTATAGAAAACAATCAGTGGTACTTAACGACTCTACTGAGATATTAAGGATTAAATTACGCTTTTCTAATAACTAAAAAAATTCTAGATTCTTATGTTACAAATAGAAGAATATAATTCTAATATCATTTAAAATTAGGCGACAGCTAATATTCACTTTTCTCACTCCTATATAAAAGTAAAGAATTTATTACAACATATTTAAGTGTTGTTATTCATCACACGTACCGATCCATTCCTCTCATATTTCACCTTTTGCAACTTCTTTGCGTCCTCATACCGCATCTTTGGTACTTATTACAATAAATTTATCAAATTATTTAAGTACGATAAACTGCAGTCTAAAACGAAGATGTTCAACTCTAAGTAAAATCCAGTAACTCAAGCCGTGTAAACACACGGCCGATTCGGATGTAGGGAGCTCCGCCTCGCGTGCGTGCCGAATCTAAACTGAGTTACTCAAAACAAAATTCCTTTGATACAACACAAAGACATCCCCTCCCGACCTCCCAGGAAACCCATTTCCGCGATGTATGTACAGTAGGCACTCCCACATCGGAAATATGAAATGAGACCTATTAGAGAATTTAGTGCTTTTTTTAGTGCAATTTTAGTCCTACAACTTCGATTTTAGTGCTCCACCCCTTATACCGAAAATCGGTGGTGGTGCTGAGTAAACGTTCACTCAGCACCCCCGCAGTGCATACTACGTTAAGGGAAAGATTCACGGAACAAACGAGTATGCAGCATTTTGGTGCTATTTAAGTGCTTTAGTAATACCCAAGAGACGGATCCGAAACATCACCCCCTTCACCCTAAAACTACCCCCGATCGTATAGGCTCCAAGATAGAAAAGGTAGAAATAATAACACATTTTGCACATTCCTCTCTGGCATTATTTTGGTGTTATTTAAGTGCTTTAAGGTTATCGTGGGTATCCACAGAGCACTTAAATAGAACCAAAATAATTCGAAAAGAGAACATGCAAAATATTATTTCTACCTCTTCTCTCTTGGCGCTTATACGATCGGGGGTAGTTTTGGCATGAATGGGGTGATGTTTCGGATTTGGCTCTTGTGTATTCCTAGAGCACTAAAATAGCACCAAAATGCTGCATACTCGTTTCTTCCGTGAATCTTTCCCTTAACGTAGTATGCACTGTGGGGGTGCTGAATGAACGTCACTCAGCACCACCACTGATTTTCGGTATAAGGGGTGGAGCACTAAAATCGAGGTTGTAGCACTAAAATAGCACTAAAAAAGCACTAAGTTCTCCAATAGGTTTCATTCCATATTTTCGATGTGGGAGTGCCTACTGTATATTGATATTTCCGCGACTCCGTCATCCCCGGAAACGATTCACAGCCAGGATAATAATTATTTATGATATTTACGATGTGCCCGGGGAAGAGGCCTCGCGTGCTTAATCTGATTAGGGTCCGCTTAATTTGGTCCTCTTTTTTACCCATTTTACCCTCGATCTGCTCGAGTTTCGTGTTTGACGAGCCGTAAGGAAGCTCGGCAGCAGAACGGCGTTTACGAGCACATGTCGGTTGGTAATTGGTGCCTGCGGAGGCTAAGTGTCGGTAATTATAAGACGCGTGAAAAGTGCAATATCGCTGCCGAGCCCTCATTACCGGGCTTATTAAATGCCGAGTGAGGTGTTAATTCTTCTACTTCAGGGAAAATGGCTGGCATGTGCCATTAAAGGGACTGACTGACCGAAGAAATGTCACCAACCTGCTCGAAATGAAATGTCAAAAAAGATATCTCCATTTTCTAACCGTAATTCCATTCTTCCTGGGAAATTCAAAAATCCAAATTAAAATTTGTGATGTGTCAAAGTTTCGGACATTTTGGTCTAATACCCTTAAAATAAAGTGTTGTATTCGAATTGACTGATTTGAAGGGGGTTTCACTTCACCTTAAGAGGACATCTACTTCCGGCAAATCCGATATTATAAAAATATCAAAATGATAACTGTCCGATAAGAAATTCTAAAATATTAAACCGAATGAACGAGAAGTATCAGAAAGAGGCTCGGAAAAATTACCAGCGGATAAGAACGGGAGAAAAGCCCGATCTTTCTCCAGGGTTCAGGGAATCCCCCTGGTAATTCCGCAAGGACTTGAAATCCCTCAGGAAATCCCTAGATCCATTTGGAGGACATCCCACGCTTCTTTCGCTCTGGAAGTACTTCGACCCGCGATGTCTGCATATCGCGTGGTCCGCGACATATGCGAGTGCTCGCACATAGGAATATATGTGCATATGTAAAATATATAAGGATCCGTGCCGTGCGGCCATATTTCCGCATTCCTCGTCCTACGAGGGTTGCATGAATTTAGATTTACGATCGGACGTACCGTCGAAATGAGTTCATCCGCGTTGCGGAACTCCCGGATCACGAGGCACAATGTGTGTTCCGATTTCCGCATCCGCGTGATCCGCATCTTGTGGCGTATGAAGCGTACGAAGCATGTAAAGCATGTAAACCCATTACAACGTGCACCTACGTGTACCCCAAGGAACATGGGTTCGTTCCTTCGCGGGGAAAGAATACCAAACATATCGTGTACGTAAAGCGTGCCAATCCGAGATGTATGAAACCACCGGAGCATACAATTCGTTCGAAAGGTTTCCCCATTTAAATCCCTGATAAGAATATTCTTTGTAAAATTAAATCGGAAATAATTTATAACCTGAAAAAATATATATACTCTTCACGTGCTGATACATATTTTGTTGTTAAATAAATTAAAAGAACTGATTACATACGGTCGAGGAACAGACTTTGCGAATGGGTTTTCCAATAAGACGTAGTAAATTTAAATCATCATTTTTGCTATACATTCGTATTACTTTTCTTTCAATTTCAATGTCAATGATCAATTGAAAGGATAAGGCACCGGCACTAACGAAAACGTTTACGCAAATTGTTTCAATACTGGTACACAAAGATGAATGTAAATGGTAATTAAGTGTAATAAAAAGAGAGCGTTTTCCTTTCCGAATTGGGCCTATTTCACGACATGGGAATTTGCGCGTACTACCGTTGAATGTGAATTTTTACTTAAAAAAAAAAAGAAAATGTTACACAACGGTATGGGTTTTTTTTTATTACAATGACATTACATCGGAGAGGGTAGTTTTAAGTGAAAACAAAGGGACATCGTTTATGCACGACCGAAGAGTACCTCCAGAGGAAGCCTCGTGAATGGATAACCAGGAAGCAGAAGGAAGAGGAAGGCATTTACGTTGAAAAGCTTCGAAAATGTCGAGACTGGTTTGGGGTAAAGCGGTTTTCCGGTTACGATGATCCACTGGCTGTATTCTAAGACGCTTTGCTCCCCTCGAAACGTGCACTTCGTGAGCACTAAAGCTTCTTACTTGTAGTACCCACAAGCAGGTGCTTTGCCTCGCCCGAAGCATAATCCATGACTCGAGGAGACATGCCAGCATCTTGCTTACGGTCCAACTTACTTTTCTCTTCCTCTTCCGGCAACTATTTTTCCACCCGAGGAAAATACTTCCCTTGCGTTTCCTATATTTTCTGTTTTAGTCGGTACCCTTTCCGACCCATTGCTAATAACGGTGGGTACTCGATCCCCCTTAATTGACAAATACCCCCCAGATAATGAATACACCTAATGATAAGAAATATCAGGAAGAAAAACGAGGTTGTCCCTGACAGATTTCTCTAGTTTTCAGTTACACGGGAAAAATGATTTTCCGAAAGTTTGAGAAGTCTTCTCCCTTCGATTTTCATACTAATAATGATAATACTAATAGAATTATAAAACTTCATATGAATAATGAATACATCTAACGATAAGAAATATCAGCAAGAAAAAGATCTGAAAATATTTAAGTCCGATCCTCAAACATACATTTGAAAATACTCGTAACGAAGTCCTCTACGATATATCAATGTTATACGAAAATTGAATAGGATTACCTTTTTATGCATAATTGTCAGAAATTAAACATAGGCATCACATCCTGTACCGATCATCGGAGGTCCGATAACGATATGCACAGCCGGTCTTGCAAATCTGGTGATTCGCTAATTTTCCACAACAATCCACGAAATGGCCAGACTCCCGAACGATTCGTCGATTCGGGAAAAAAGCCGGGAAATTTAGAAGCCTCCCCCTTTCCGGGAGATTTCTCCTCGTCGCGGATCCGTCGCGGTTTCCCCGCGAGCGAGGAAGGCGAGATTGGCAATTTGGCCATAAGGCAGGACTCGCTTTGTCTCGTGCCAGACTGGAGAGGTCGATTCGCGTAAGCTGTCCTGCCTTTAAAAATCGACGAGGGCTTCGCCCAGCGGGAAAGGGCCACCGCGTTCCCTCGCCGGTCTCCTCCTTTTATCCCGCTTAGTGTCCTTTTTTATCTTGCTAGGGCTTAGCGCGAGAATCGCGAATATTCCTCTTTCTCGGGGTAAAGAATGGCTCGGGGCTGCAGCGAGAACGGGTTAAGCAAGCTCTCCCGGTCCCACTCGTAACCCCTTTTTGCGAGGCGACAAACGCTGCCCCCGCGAATTCGGAAATGTCGAAACGCGAGCCCTGGAGGACTGTTGGATCGTCCTCGACTGATCCAATGCCGTATTCGTTAATTTCAAATTAAATTTAGATTAATTAATAAATCAATTCGACTACGCTAACGGCGCGAGCGTACCTGCGCTCGAGCCGCGCGAACGCCGTCATAACCTCTCCGCCAAGGGTGGAGGACCGCCATAGAACCCACGTGGTCAAGGCGCTCGTCTCCCTTTTTCGATGTTTTAGAGGTCTCTTCTTTAAGGGTGCCCTTCCGTCGCTCTCGACTCCCATGGAAACCATCAAGTCGCAGACTTTTCCAAGCCTTCCGAAAAGGACGATTTAATTCTTTGGCGCTTGAGCCGAGCTTTCTAAATTTCGGCACGTATTTGATAAGAGGCAATTCGTCCCCATATTCCTTTGGTTCTTTTCCGAGTTCCTTATCAGAAGTACTTCTCGAGAAGTCCATTTCGCAGTCCCCCACCTACACCTCCTTGACTACATGAACTTCCCTTTCTACGTTCCTTTGCCCTCAATCGGCTGCACAGCAAAATGCAGCCCGTTTTTGCTCTCAACCTACCCTCGGAGATCCTTAAAAAATTCCAATTTATTTACAATTATTATATATTACTGCGTAACTGCGGTTGGAATTAAATAAATTTTGAATTTTCGAAAAAGCCCCAAAATCGCACACCGTCCCGCTAAATCGGCTATTTTATACTTTCTTAAGCTTTCTGGCTTTCGGGACGTCGACGAAAGTGTATCTACCCTTCTGCACTTTTCAAGAAATGTGTAGTACCCTCCTTACCCTCGAGGGTAGAAAGTGCAAACAACGCGAACAAACCTATTGCCAGTTTGAAAAATGGCGAACGCGGGACATCGGGAATTTCGAAGAGGCGAAATGCAAACTCGGCAGAACTATATCGCAAGCTCCAAAATGGCTGCAGGCTCCGAAATGATGGTTCGCAAAAAAGCAGGAGTTACATCGCGCGTTTCAAAATGATAGAAACGTGATACAGGGCGACACGAGATGACTAAACGCAAACCCGAGAGAGTAACATCGCGAGTATCAAAACGACAAAAAGTAACATTGCGTACTGCGAAACATGAAAGCTTAAGTGCGAAAGGGCCATACGACACGTTTCAAAATAGCGAATTCGCAACGACCGAGGGGTTACTCGCTCACAAAATCAACCGTATGAATGCTAGAAATCGCGTGAAAATCACTAGGAGCGTTGTTTAGCAATTTAGCCCTTTACGGAGCCATTTCGACATGTGGGCGAAATTCGTCTGACCGTGCAGGCAATATTGGACCAAACGTCGGGCGCCTTTAGGCGCTCTTAGTAGCCAAAGGGTTAATGCAGCGAAATTATTCGAAATTAGTGATAACGGCAAGCTCGTTAAGAATCATTTGAAATCAGTGGGAGATTATTCGGTACGAAGGAAATGATAAACGAGACCTTAGAAATCAGTGGAAATCGCCGAAACATTGTTAAAGAAATTTTAAGGCTGAACACGATTTAGTTTCGCACATTGTTGTTCATCATATGAAATCAATGGCAGTCGGTTATCAGGGAAAGACATAGTTCCGAGTGAATAGCCCCTGGGCAATGTCATACGTTTCAAAATGATGAACCGGGAACGTCATCGGTTCCGAAACGATGAAAGGGCGGAAAGGCTATATCGCGCGTTTCAAAATGACAAAAGGGTGGCGTTGCGCGTTCAAGAACGGCAAAACGCAAGTGCGAGGGGTTTAAGAATGTGTGTGAATGGCGAACAGGTAACATCGCAAAATTCAGGAGCGGGGAGCTACACAACGCGTTTTAAAACAATGGAAGAATTATATGACCCGTTTGAAAATGGCGGGAAAACGGCATTACAAGTTCCCGAATGGAAAAACGTAAGTGCAAAAAGTTACTACGCGGGCTTGAAACAGTCAAAAGGTATCCATGCGTTTCAAAATGACGAACAGGTGAGAGAATGCGAGCTAAAAGGGGACGCCTTTTGGAACCATCGACGACAAGAGAGATTCCACCTGCCTACTTCTTTTTCATTATTTCTTAAGGGGACGTGAAAGTGGCATCCGAGGGCTCGATCATTCATGAAACTTTTCTCCGAACTGAATGTACAGAATCGGTTCAAACTTTACAACGTGAATACGGAGAGTGTAAGGAAGGTCCTGAAACTCGAGAAATTTCAGTTCTTATGAAGACTGTCGAGAGCATCTATAAACAGATTTTCTAAAAATTGATATTTCATGGGCGTCAAGACCTTCCTTCCAGCCTCCATATTCTCGTTGTAAAGTTTGAAACGATTCGGTACACCCAGTTCAGAGATAAGTTTCATAAACGAGACCTCTGTGTCGCTACTTTCGCAGGACCTTAAAGTGAAGTGAAACACGTCGAGGAACTTGATCGACGTCGATAAAGAAAACTTTTCTAAATGCCTAAGTTGCCGACGTTCGTATCTATATTGACAGCTGTGTCAAATTATATTGGGTATTGTACCAAATGGCATACTCCACCTGTCTTTTTCGTACAATAATTATAAAGAAATCGAAGTAAAACTCCAGAAATCTTCTGGATTCGTGCTTTCTGGGGCCCTAATTGACTGCAGAGGAATCCCCTGCGCCATCTGTGATTTCCAGGTTAATTAAATTTTCACTCCGAGACCTCGTATTACCATCGTTTCGGCATAGAAGCGCATACAACACTTTTTTTGCCTTTATCCCCTTCAAATGCGAGTTTATCGATTACCAGTGTTCTAAATTGTCGTAAAATTGTCCTGACCCTTTCGTTTCACATATCAGAGCTGTCGATAATTCTATATTGATCGAAACATGAGAGCTCGAGGCCATTTTGGTTCTGCTGTGGGCTGAGTTAAAAAAATGTTGTAAAAAATCCAAATTTTGAATGTGTCAGGACATTTCTTAGATGATCAGGAGTGATGTGTAAAAGTTTCGGACAGTTTGGTCTAATACCCTTAAAAGAAGCGTTGTATTCGAATCGATTGATTTGAAGGGGGTTTCACTTCACCTTAAATCAGTGAAACCACGGGAGACCGATCGAATCGTGGAGACATTCAACTCCCTCTGATAGAGGTGATTACCTGACGGCTCGGAGTCGGATCCTGGCGTGGGACTCGCGTCGACACTTTGCCTGGATCCTTGACAACACTCGCTGCACTTGCTGCACATTTTACCGTTTCACGTTCCTTGGCACCCGCAAGACTCGATCCACCACTCTTTTATGCAGTTACCGTTTCCACTTCGGTATCCACTAGCACACTATCACCATCACTGATACCATCAGCTCCGTCACCGGCCACGCAACGATACGGACCTGCAACGATAACGGTTGGTGCCGATGATAGCAACGCCATCAACCGGCAAGTTGGTAACGAGACCAATCGTCGACGACCCCAAATCGTGATGTAGGTAGACACGATATCAACGATACCAATGATGTCAACGATATCAACGATATCAACGATACCAATGATGTCAACGATACGATATCAACGATACCAATGATGTCAACGATATCAACGATATCAACGATACCAATGATGTCAACGATGTCAACGATATCAACGATACCAACGATACCAACTAATGACGGCATTTACGGTATTGATGGCACCAATTACAACGAGGCATCGATCAACCGTAAGGACCGTGGTATCCATCAGCAATTTGCCGCACCAGTCAGCAATAACACTGACTGACTGAAGCAACAATGCCACTCTCTTCCTCTGGTCGCGCGGAAAACCGACCACCCAGCGAACTCGATATTCGGAGAGAGACAAAACCAAGGGAAAAAGGATGCAAACAGTGTCACCCGCGGAAAAGAGAAAGAAAAAGGGAGGATCGATCGGACACAAAAGTCGGACCGCGGATGTCCGAAACGTCTCGAGAGCGAGTCGCGACCTCCCGCGGAGTTTCCGGTGAACGAGAAGAGTCCCTTTTGTGGACCTGGTGGACGTAATTTTGCATTTTGCATAAAAGCATTTAGTGTCAGACTTTTTAAGCGAAGCTTCTTAAGACACGGTAACACGGGTAAATTCGCATGTTATGAAAGGATATATTCTTTCTTGTGTCATATTGAGACAACCTGCGTACATTTTTCCATTAGCGTTAGTCCCTTATACTTCCAGTTATTTATTAACCTTTTCGGCGAAATAAAGATAATATAAGAAAGAACAATAAACATAATCATGCCCAAAACAACCAGTACCGATCGCGTACGGGAATTTCCTGAAAGAACGACAAAGGACGAGTAATAATATATAATAATTCTAATTAACTTAGAAGTTTCACTTTCGACGCGGACCGCCACGCGTCTGTTTTTTGAAGAGTGAATACAACCTTTGTGTATAATATATTGTGTATAATAAGTGAAAATAACCTTTGTGATTTCCCATCATATTAACATCCTGTCTTACAGAAATTTTTAAGAACAAACGGAAGACGCCGATCGCGTTACATGCGCGTTGAACAGATGTATTTGTATGCATATAAGCATGTTTAGTACGTAGGATATAAACTTGTTACGGTTCGAGCCACTCGGTCTGAAAATCGTACTAAAATCTCGTTACCTCGGATACGCGCTTAATTAAATTAAAGAAATCACGAGCGCGGCTGGATGCGGCGCGATAAAAAGCGGTGGCACGGCCCTTGGAACTGGCGCAACCGGTGTAACCAGCGTAACCAGCGTAACTACCCCCCGCGAGGGGATCGAATGGCGGAAGGCAAGAAGCAGGCGTCGCGACGCCTGATTCTATTCAATCCGCGCCTGTGTGAACGAGCCCGTAACTCCTAATTAGAGTGGCTCGCGGGGGTGCAACGCTGCATAATGGCCGACTTGCCTCGCAACTTCGCACCCCGCCGTCCCTTCTCTGCAGAAGATGCACCCGATGCTGTGGTACGGTATTACGGATAGCTGCGCCGGTACAATGGATGCATTTTGCGAAAGGGACTCCGAAGGTGCCCTAATACTCTCTCGAAGTATGACGCTCAAACCGATCTTCCAGTCGGACATTTCTCGAAAGTTGACAAGGAGGTGAAACAAGTCGTAGTTAAGTCGAGGTGAGACCCTCTCAACACAGTCAATTTGGATAAGACATTTTCTATGAAGTGTATTTTATATGTCTCGAAAGTTGTCAAGGAGGTGAAACAAGTCGTAGTTAAGTCGAGGTGAGACCCCCTCAACACAGTCAATTTGGATCAGACATTTTCTATGAGGTGTATTTTACATTTCTCGAAAGTTGATAAGAAAGTAAAACAAATTGTAGTTAAGTCGAGGTGAGACCCCCTCAAAACAGTCAATTTGGATAAGACACTTTCTATGAAGTGTATTTTATATGTCTCGAAAGTTGACAAGAACGTAAAACAAATCGTAGTTTAGTCGAGGTGAGACCCCTTCAACACAGTCAATTTGGACGAGACTTTCAATAATGAGTATTTTACATTTCTCGAAAGTTGACAAGAAGGTAAAACTAATCGTAAAGTCGAGGTGAGGCCCTCTCAAAACAGTCAGTTCGGATAAGACACTTTCTATGAAGAGTATTTTACGCTTCTTGGAGGCTTAGAATCGAAAATGAAGAATTTCAGGAACTAGCTCGAACAATTTAGAATACCGTAGAAATGGAATATTACAGAGTCAGATGGGAAAATACTTTCACCAACGATTGCAAGAGAATGCTGGCTTGTCCTGCGGCTAACACGTGTTTTTCGAGCAAAAATTTAGTTGCCGCTAAACGTTACAAATGGCGATGTTAGTTCGTCAAAATATAAACAGTCATGAATTCATGGGTTTTCGGCAGTTGTACACCGATCTTTATATCATTATTTTACCGAAATGACACATAGACCACTTCAGTTCGTATAATTCTCAACGTAGACTGTAAAAGACCAACATAAATATAAATGTCGGTAATGGGACGCGCCAGTTTATGTTTCCACTTGAGTATTCAAATCGTCATTACCACCAAAAAGGGTACGGATGAATTTTAATTTATCGACGTCGATTAAATTTCTTAGCGCCTTTCATATCCTCTTAAGGGTTCATCTAAACCCGAAAACTTTATGGCGAGCGCATTCGACCTGGATTAATTTATAATTAGAATAAATGACGGGGTGCCAATTAAAATTAATAACGACAGACTTTCCCCACGGCTTCGCAACTCCTAGAATTGCCCTTTCCGTGCAGGGGATGCAACCGATGCCGTGATACGGTATCAGGGTTAATTACGAACGTTAGTTAGGTACTATGCCAGAACTTTGCGAAAGAACTACGAAAACTGCACGAGTACAATTTCGGAACATCGAATTCAAGCTCTAATTATAAGTTGGTCGGAGCATTTTAGAGCCAACACGTTGAAATATTAAAGTGGATCGGTTTCTAATTATAATAAGTTAGTGGCCCGCCGCGATGTGACATCGCACAAAGGCCAACTTACGAATTCGCACCCCTTCGTGGTTCTGCTTCTATGCAGGGGATGCAACCGACGCCGTACGTTATTACGGATAGTTACCCTAACATAATGCACGGAGTCTGAAAACAAAACCCGAAAGGGGCACGAGTATGACCTCGGCTTATTGAATGTGAAACTTAGATATTTTTCGAAAATTTACACGAACCCTCTGCAGTAGACAAATTTTAATTCAAGCATTTTCTACGCCAAATTTGTCCACCTTCTCTCGCGCCGGATTTATTATTCATTAAGTGGCTTGAATTATAAACTGAATGAAATAATGTCTGACTAGAGTGAATTAATTGCTCGCGAGGGTGCGATCTCGCAAACATGCCGCAACTTTCTGCCTCGCAACTTTGCACCCCTTTGCATTCCCATCTATGTACCAAAGTCATGGAGCCGTAAACGGAGTCCTGTGGAAATATTTTCAATGCTGTAGAAAACTGAGAAAAGAGCAAACCCACCCAATTACAGACCCTCATATAAAGTGGTTATACCCTTTCGTCAATAACCGAGTATCCCGGTATCCCTTCGCTCCTTTCTACGTAAATGATTAATATTCCCTGAATGGATATTGAAAAACGCCTCAGACTTCATTTTGACGTGTTATGCAATAAAACATTTATTTCGGTTAGCATATTTTAAATATGTATATCATAAAACTCGTCTATATGGTTGTTCAATGACCAAGTAACCGCGCGTAAAAAAAGACATTTACACATTTAGCAAAGGACAGCACTGCTGATAAAGTTTCGCTCTTACTGCAGGAATAATCTCGCCAACAATAAAAATGTTCACAATTACATCGAATCGTAGATATACCTATTGGAGAGCTTCCTTTAGAAAAAATGCTCGCTAAATGAAAAACTGAACTTATTGAAACAGCCAGAAAATGTTCCCCAGTAATCGGGGGATTTCCGCATTTTGTTATACAGCGCGACGTAGGAGAATGGCGTAATACAAAAAAGTCATCGCAATGTCTTCAACGCGTTATCCGGGAGTTTTATCTAATCGTAAATATAGGAAATATAATAATAAAGTAAGATAAAACAATGGAAAAAGGATGAATAAAGGGAGACGAACGGATCGATCTGGAAGTTTCATTGCAACGGTGACAAAAAGAAATTGCGACATTCCCTTCGATGTCGAACACCCAGAGTACATCGAGCATGGCGAGAATTTACCGAAATTCGAGAATTATCGCGGCAGATTTGGGGTCAGCCACGAAACACATCGATCGCACAATATATCGATAAGCGATTGGAAGGAAGCGGAGTGGGGGAAACGTTTCGGCCAATCGAGGGTACCGAGTAATTGCAATTAACGGCGAGTAACAGCAGCCGATTGGCGATCGCGGTTATGCAAACGCTGCGGCAGGTGCAGGGGACCTGACCTGACGCAACTCGACCTTAAGGCGGCCCGCAAGAACGATCGATCGGGAAGGATATCTCGACGAGAAGGTCCTTCGAGGCAGGAACTCCTTTAAAATTAACTATCTCATTCGACTCTTGCCTCGGGCCTAAGCCCGAGGGAACACCGAGCCATTCCTGAAGAGCTAACAGGAATTTACGGTGTCCCACATTCAGACCTGGTTACCCAATTTGGATGACTTCATCCAAAATTTCTGCGATGAGTCGCTTATCCTTAACCTCTAACTAGCGAACATCCTTGCTCGACAGATACCACGGTCATTAAGGTGAAGTGAAACACGTCGAGAAACTTGATCGACGTCGATAAAGAAGATTTTTCTAAATGCCTACGATGCCGACGTTCGTTTCTATATTGACAGCTTGGTCGAATTATATCGGATATTGTACCAAATGGCATACTCCACCTGTCGTTTTCGTACAATAAATATCAAGAAATCGAGGTAAAACTCCAGAAATCCTCTGGATTCATGCTTTCTGGGGCCCTAATTGACTGCAGAGGGACCCCCTGCGCCATCTGTGATTTCCAGGTCAATTAAATGTTCACTCCGAGACCTCGTATTCCCATCGTCTTAGCATAGAAGCACATACAACACTTCTCTTGTCTTTATCCCGTTCAAATGCGAGTTTATCGATTATCAGAGAGTTCTAAATTGTTGCAAAATTGTCCTGACCCTTTCGATTCTCATATCAGAGCCTTCGATAATTGTATATTGATCGAAATATGAGAGCTCGACGCCATTTTGGTTCTGGTGTGGGCTGAGTTAAAAAATTTTTTCCAGAAATCCAAATTTTCAAAGTGTCAGGACAATTTTTAGATGATCGGGAGTGATGTGTCAAAGTTTCGGACAGTTTGGTCTAATACCCTTAAAAAAAAAGTGCTGTACTCGAATCGACTGATTTGAAGGGGGTTTCACTTCACCTTAAGGTTATATGAAAGATGCTGAGAAATTTCATCGACGTCGTGAAATTAAAGTTCATCTACACCCTTTTTGGTGGTAACGTCATTTTACTCAAGTGGTAACATTAGCTGGCGCGTCGCGTTTCCGACATTTACATTTATGTTGAGGTCTTTTACACTCTACGTTGAGAATTATACGAAATGAAGCGTTCCATGTGTCATTTCGGTAAAGTAACGATAAAGAGATCGACGTAAAACTGTCGAAATCCCATGAATTCATTATTCTAACGACTGTTTAGGACCAACGTCGCCATCTGTGACGTTTAGCTGCAACTAAATTTTTGCTCTAAAAATACGCATTAGGCCCGGGACAAGCCAGAATTCTCTTGCAATCGTTGGCGAAAGTATTTCCTATATTATCCCAACTAACTCTGTAATATTCCATTTCTACGGTATTCTAAATTGTTCGAGCTAGGTCCTGAAACTCTTCATTTTCGATTCTAAGTCTCCAAGAGGCGTAAAACATCGAAAACGTGCACGGACCACGCCATGTTGGTTCTAGTCCTTGATAAATAAATAAATTTGTGATGAAAAATGAAATTTCAGGAGTTTCAGGACCTGACTTCTTAGACACATATAGGCTGACTCTTTCCTATTACCTTAAGGACCGAAGAAAAAAAAACTGACCAAGTTCGGAAGTTCTTTCAACTTATCCGAAGGAAGGGACAAAATTTTAACAATTCTTAACCTTCTTAATAAACTGATAGAATACCGTTTCATGGGCTGGAATTAATAACCGAGCGGGCTCTCGGCCAAGTATGAGCGTCAGTATTTGGCGAATGCAATTTGCGGACATAATGAAGCGAATGTTACGTATCCAGACTGCGCATCCACTTGGAATAATTTTCTACCCAATTTCCTGTAACAAGGAATTTCCTTAATTGGCTGTCTAATTGTTACCCATTTATAATGTTCTAGTAACGCAACCGATAATCATTAAGGTGCTCCGGAATGCGGGCTCGAACGGTTAGTCGCGCGGATAAGCTTTTTTTGAAAGATGGATGAACCGATTTGTCTAAAATTAAAACACACGATCATGAAGATGATAAGACCACTCCTGAACCGGAAAAAATGCGTTTTTCGAACAAAAATTTGGCTATTTAGCGTAGACTACAACCGAGGCACATATGTGCCCATAATTATGAAAGTAGTCTAAGTCATATATTTTTTGTTTCGAAATTACATTGAATTAATTTCGTTTGAAATAATGTAGCGTGAAATAACTGATAAACTCATTTTTTTTCAATTTTGACTTAGACCACTTTCATAATTATGGGCACATATGTTTACCATTATTCACTTCTAGAAGGCTCTGAAATAACAATCAAATGTGTCAGGAAACACAATGGTCGCAGAAAGTTATAGTATATACTATATATCGTAGATAACGCGTGAACGATAACAGCCCTCGAATCGAAAAAATAATTGCCGCTAAATACGGCAAATGGCGCCATGGCCCATTAGACTATACAAAATCACGAATGTAGGGGATCTCTTAACACTTACTTCAATCTCTTCATAATCATTCTGAAATGACATAGAGTATGCCATTTCGTATAATTGGCAACATAAAGTACAACGAACAACTGCATAAATATAAATATTGACAACAAGACCCGCAATATCAGATAGATGTAATGTCAGTTAGATGAAATATCGGAATTCTCTTTTACCGACGCCGATTAAATTTCTCATCACCTTAAAACTCATACACGGTTAACATCCTCAAAGATGCTTAATCCTGAGTCCTTCTCACCCCACCGTTCCCGAGATTGAAATCTAACATTGAAAGCTCCATAAAAGAAGTCATACGTCCTCGCGGAATAACGAATCATTCCGTCACGTCCCGGTGCGTGCATTTGCACTCGTGAAAAGGGTCCCACGCATCCCTCCACGGAGCCCCTTCGGGGAAGGCATACAACAGTCAGGCGGTGTCCTGTAATTTCAACATATAATACATCCTGGCGCCGGGAGGGCGATAAATATGTACGGGGGTGTACGCGTACAGCCCCATTTGTGCACGCGCGGGTACCGGTCTAGGTACTCCGGGTACATGGAGCCACGGCGGGGCATATAAGTCCGTATGCACGTGCAATATGCCGCGGGTTACGCGTATACACTGCGTACATGCCGTGTACATACGTATACATAGCGTACATACCGGTACGCCCGGGCACATACGCGTGCACGGGCGCACCCCGACGTGCGAATAACGCGCGCCAGAGGTACACATCGAGTACATGGAGTACATGAAGGGTACGTGGGGTTCGGGGAGTACGTGGAATACCCCGAGTACATGAAGTGCGCGAACTACGGGCGCACGGAGCGCGCGAGCCACGGAGGTGAGATAGTACAAAGAGGATGCGTCGTCGGTCACTGGGGCAAAGGTTCACAGCCCCGTTGCGGGAACCTTAAGGCACCGGCTGCGACCTACCCCCGATTAACGCCTATTAATAGGCCCGTAATTCACACGAATCGGCGTTTTTCCGACCCGGTGGGATCCTTTGTGGGGTTCGCCGACCCCTCGTCGAGTCCGCCGGGGTGACTTCCCCTGGTGGCCGATTAATAACACTTCTTCGACAATGGCCGACCCGACCGGGAAATTCCTAGGCTAGATTTTGCCGGAAGTTGCCGCTAACTGGTTACCTTGCTGATTTTGATAAGGAAAGTGCCCGATGGATTCAGTTGTTATACGTGGATTTTCTGCGCGGAGGACGATAAGGGATTTTCGTATTGGTTGTCTTCTGTGAAGGATTTTTCATATGATTAGGGTTCGATTAATGATTAGGGTTTGATTAATAACACTTCTTCGACAATGGCCGACCCGACCGGGAAATTCCTAGGCTAGATTTTGCCGGAAGTTGCCGCTAACTGGTTACCTTGCTGATTTTGATAAGGAAAGTGCCCGATGGATTCAGTTGTTATACGTGGATTTTCTGCGCGGAGGACGATAAGGGATTTTCGTATTGGTTGTCTTCTGTGAAGGATTTTTCATATGATTAGGGTTCGAATTTGAGAAAGGTGAGATTAAGGTGATATGAAAGGGTCATCCTATATATATATAAAACGTCAAAATATTTATTAAACTTTCCAGCAGACTTGGTGCACCGAATCATTTGAAACTTCAGCACGTGATTATGGATCTCCAAGGAAGAACGTGGTGCTCTTGAAATTTCATTTAAAAAAAAAAAGATGTGTTCTTGGTTCCAGTCTGAGATAAATAAACAAAGTTGTTTATCAAAAATGAAATTTCCGGAACACCACATTGCTGATGTTTCTACCGATTCGGTGCAGTCCTAGTTTGGAGAAAAGTTTTATAAACATTCTGACGTTTCATATATATATATATATATATCTGCATATACTGCATTTTAGGGTATCGACGATAATGACAAACTAAATCGATCTTGACCTTACAGTTTCGGTCTTGGTCTTGGTTTTGTACTATTTGCGACAGAGGCAATCATTGAGGGTAACAATCACTGCGGGATGTTGAGAGAGGTCTTGATAGAAGCAAATACCTTCTACCCTGTTTAACTGATATTTGTAATTTTTGTATTAAACCAACCTGATTATACAGAGCCCGTCGACTTTTAATTTCGACGCAATTGGACCTTTTCCTTACTTTCGAGACGTTGTAATTACACGAGGGGAAACGGAGAGAAAAAAAAAAGTGGACGACGGGTCCCCGACTTCAGGCGATGTCTCTCTTGAAAGAGGCGAGCTTATTACGCAGGCCGGGGAGTAATTTAAATTTCAATGTATACGTATGAAAACCCGGGAGGGCATTTTCACGGGGGCGATCGTTACGGGAACGAGGACGATAATTCTCCGGTGGTTTCACTTGATGGGAACGTCACCGGAACTTCCTCGTGGAATTAATCGAAATCTCGGTGGTTCAATCGGGAATCGAATCGAGTCGATAAGATAGGCAATTTTTATTCGGACTTCGATCCGACATCGCATATACTAAGCCCCTCGTTTCCACGTGATTCCTTTTCACAAGCATCTACGTTAAATGAAATCAAGACCTACGAAACAACATTTCAATTCAAAGGATATCAATATAATTCATTTAGTTCAGATAAAACGCGGGGATGGAGTAATGAAGGAGGAAGTCATGAAAGGGACGGTTCGTTGAAATAATCACGGATTTATCGGGATAATTACGCCGAAAGAGAGGGCGAAATGGATGAAAAGAACATCCGGTACTTGGAATGTTCAATCACTTGTGTCAACCGTAGTTTCATCTCATTTCCCATTAAACCTACCCTGGATCGGGCAAGGGAATGCAATTTTCATTTCCCTCCAGGTGCACAAACATCTTCCATTTTCATTTGTCTTCCTGCTGTCCTCATTGTCGATATCCATCTCTCCTTTCATTATTTTTCCACCTGTTTCGCTCGCCTCCGAGCCTCCTTTTCCTCCCTTCTTCCTCTCCCTCTGCTCAGTCTCTGTCAACACATCTACTGAATTCGATACATTCGAGATAAATAAATAAAAAACCCAGACAAACGTCGAATTCTCGACATTCTCGAAGTTTCAACTTCGGAACGGACAATGCTCGCTTAATAAAAGGCAACTAATTCCTTAAGTAAATAAGAAAAAAAATTCCCTTAAATGAAAAGTAAACGTTACGTACCGTTGTAATAGCGATAACCCGAAGGAAAAGAAGCCGGAGCTTTTAAACTCGAAACCGGGGCCGTTCGTTAAAAATTCTTTAAATTATTCCGCTCAGAGTCTTCCGCGCAATTTCACCCTTTCTCGAAAAGCCTAATGACACGGTAAGTATGAAATTCCCCGAGGCCGCCAGGAAGTCGGTCAATGGTGATCAAACGGTGCTCCTAAGGTGATGTGAAAGTGACATCGAAGAGAATTTGTTTATAAAACTTTTCTCCCAACTCGGTTTACCGAATAGTTTGAAGCTTTACAACATGAATAGGGAGACTATAAGGAAGGTCCTGAAACTCATGAAATTTCAATTCTTTTCAAATTTTTTTATAGGTATTTTAAAAATAGTTTATAAAAACTGAAATTTCGCGAGTTTCAGGACCTACCTCAAGGTCTCCATATTCACATTTTAAAGTATGAAACGATTTGAGACACCCAGTTCGTAGGAAAGTTTTATGAACGATTGCGCTTTCGGATGCCACTTTCACATCTCCTTAAGGTGAAGTGAAACTCCCCTCAAATCAGTCGATTTGAATAAGACACTTTTTTTTTAAGGGTATTAGACCAAACTGTCCGAAACTTTGACACGTCACTCCTGATCATTTAAGAATTGTCCTGACACATTCAAAATTTGGATTTTTGTCAGGACAATTGTACAACAATTGAGAACACTCTAGCAATCGAAAAACTTGCAGTTGAATGGAATAAAGGCAAAAAAGTTTCTTATGCGCTTCTGTGCTGAAACGAAGGTAAGGCAAGGACTCGGAGAGAAAAATTAGATGACACTAAATTCACAGATGGCGCAGGGTGGCCCTTTGGATCAATTAGGGCCTCCGAAACCACGAATCCAGAGGATTTTTGGAATTTTACTTCGATTTCTTTAAAAATTATTGCACGAAAACGAGGGGTGGAGTATGCCATTTCGTACAATACTCATTATAATTCGACACAGCTGTCAATATAAATACGAACGTCGGCAACTTATATATTTAGAAAAGTCTTTTTCATTGACGTCGATCAAGTTCCATTCAGATTATCCATTCAATGTAAATGACCTATTTTAATTTAAACTAAAATAGTTCATTTACAATGAGTAGATAATATCATTATTATCTACTCATTGTAAATGAACTATTTTAATTTAAACTAAAATTTCATGTATTCTAAATACACCTTCCAGTACATTTACTTTGTTACGACTTATTGCATTCATAATGAAAGTGATGGGCAATTTGTACATATTTTAATACTTAAATCAGATAGTATAATTTAACTATCTTACCTTCAAATCCATTTTCATTAAATAAATTTCATAATTAAATTCACAATTAAACTTTACTTCATTGTAACTCATCTATGTCCCTTATCATTCACTACACCTTGACCTGAATTATTATTTATCGACGTGTTTCACTTCACCTTAAGAGGATGTGAAAATGGTGTCCCGAAAGCTCAATGGTTCATAAAACTTTTCTACGAACTGGGTGTCTGAAATCGTTTCATACTTTAAAACGTGAATATGGAAATCCTAAGGTAGATCCTGCAACTGGCGAAATTTCATTTTTTACCAACTATTTTTTAAAATACCTATCGACAAATTTGAAAATAATTGAAATTTCATGAGTTTCAGGACTTTCCTTACAGTCTCCCTATTCACGCTGTAAAGTGTCGAACTATTCGGTAAAGCGAGTTGGGAGAAAAGTTTTATAAACAAAACCTCTTCGATGCCACTTTCACTTCACCTTAAGGGGATGTGAAAGTGGCATCCGAAAGCTCAATCGTTCATAAAACTTTTCTACGAACTGGGTGTCTCAAATCGTTTCATACTTTAAAACGTGTATATGGAAATCCTAAGGTAGGTCCTGCAACTGGCGAAATTTCATTTTTTACCAACTATTTTTAAAATACCTATCGACAAATTAGAAAATAATTTAAATTTCATGAGTTTCAAGACTTTCCTTACAGTCTCCCTATTCACGCTATAAAGTGTTGAACTATTCGGTAAACCGAGTTTGGAGAAAAGTTTTATAAACAAAACCTCTTCGATGCCACTTTCACATCACCTTAAAGCCGTCGAAAGGAAAATCGCGAAGGGACAGGAATCGAAACGTCCCGTCGTTAAAAGCTTGCAAAAACATCCCATTTGAGCTTAATTCCAGGTTTTGTCGAAAAATGCTGCCGAAATGTGCTCGACGGGTGCGCCGCACTCGTCGCCGTAAATGGGGCCGAATCCATTAAGTTCGGAGTTCACCTCGTTTTGAGAAACTGGGTTAAGAGCGTGCCCCTCCATAACGCCGTTTCTTGCGCCAAAGCGTATCGCAGTTTAATTAACTCTATTAGCAAGGAACATCTAATTGGGCGAGCATTCGCGGTCCTGGGGAGCAACAAATGGACCTCGAGGTTGAATGTGAGTCCTTGTTTATTCATTACGACTAATAACTCGAAGACGGGCCACCGAGTCGTGTCGTTCTGTAAGAATGACATGCGCGGAAAAAGAATTCCTTTCTAAAAATAAAAAAGAATCAGAAGATCACATTGAAATGGGGTAAACAGAACGCAGACTCGATATCAAAAATGATAGATTAATAGCAATCATGAGAATATACTTCAAGAGAGATTCTTGTCAAAGGGACGTCCAAACAATGATTTTGGAAATGTATTCTTGACTTAATCCTATACGACCACCGGTATTTTTATGACGGGTTTCGTTGTACCCTGGATACGTTTTGTCCAGACGCAATGTTTCTTTTTCATAATGAACTTTTAAAAATTCGAAAAAATTCGAGACTATTTTCAGAATCTCTGCTAAATCATACAATAGCCTTTGAATTTATATACCGAATATTCTTTTTTACTAAATAATCGAAATATTTGAAAAAGGAATATTTGAGATAAAAATTTGCGTTTTGCTCAAAAAGATCCAAGGAGGACACGGGAGGTTAAATATCGAGTACTATAACGTCAGGCATCATTGACATTTATCGAAGAAGAAAGAAAATGCAGTTTTTAATATTCCCTAATTTCTTGTTTTCTAAGTCAGAGTTTTTATCTCTTGAGACAATGAATGACGATGAACTGCCAAGCCATATGTCTGAAAGGATTTCAGCAAAGCCTATCAAAGACCCTCAGAAGCCATAAATCTTCAAAAAGCTCCGTACGCGTGTTATATCACTTCCGGAGAACTTACGATTTTCCTTACAATTCGGCGCATATACTGGCAAGCTAATACCAAGTGAATATGATCTTGCGAAAAGAAAAATTCTATATAATTTTCTCGCATATTGACTATCCACCAAATGCAATTTCAGAAAATTTCCCTTCATTTATAAAAACTAAATCTCCCTAGTAACTTTGAATGAGAATAAAAATTCCCCATAAAAGTATCAAAAAATATCTTCTCAAAATGAAATTGCCCAAAATTCCAAGCTGCGCTTCTTTTGTACCTTGGAATTTCAGGACAGAAAAAAAAAAGAAAAACATGAAATACCTACAAAGTGAAGGTACAGAAAGTGGCAACTTTTCGGAAAATAAGTCTTCGGCGGGGTTCTGAGGACTCCCCGAAATTCCTCCGACGAGAGGTTCGACACCTGGGGGTAATTCGGCGTCACGAGTAGCCCTTGAAAAACGAGAAACTACCGAGAGTGAAAAATTCCCTGCCGACCAAAGAGATTTCCTCCCACCCCTCGCGCGTTAACCCCATCTTTTCATTTCCCAGTCCCGTCTTTTCCCTTCCGGGGGGAGGGAAAATTGGCAGCGCCTCTCGAGCGATCTGTCAACCGGAGCTTCGTTATTGAAACGACCCACCCCGCCTTTCGTTTTACGACTTTGGCATATGAACCCCCGTAGCAGCCACCCCGCCAGGGCGAGAACTCGACGGGGATGTTCGCCAAAATGAATCGGGTCGCGTTTGTTGATTGGCGATTCGGCGTCGAGGGTGAAAAAGGCCAAAAAAAGAAAAACAGAAGAGCCAACTCCCAAGTTCTCCGCGTCGTGTCATCCATTTTTAACCCCGTTTTTTATCGGAGCCGTGTAATAGGCACCCCGACTCGCTTTTTTGTTCCCCAACCTTTCGAGGGCGTCACTATTTCCCCCCTTTTTTTTTCTTTCAATAAAATTCCACGCGATAGAGGTCCAAAGTGAATTCTGTCCCCGATCGAAAGAGATTCGGCCGGAGTGCCGCGATCCGTGCGCGAAAGCGTGACCCAATTTTTCATTTCCGCCGTGTTTCTCCCTTTTTAATTTCAATAGTGGCCCGATAGCGTTCCATTGATTGTTATACCGCGTTATTATTCATGTCGAGTCCTTGGGCCATCGGTAACGATAAACTGCGGGACTCCGTTTAACGCCGATTAAAAAACCGCTCGGGGGATTTTCCGGCTAGGGAAACGTATCGCGAATATTCGGGAAAACCAAGGGACAAATGTCCGGAAATTCATTTCAGAGGCGTTTTTTGGGGGTGAACGTGTTAAACAAAAACACATGTAACAACTCTGTGCAATGTACAATCATGAGCGTTCCGAAATTTGTCTCATTAATATTTTAATAATTATGCGATTGACAGTTTTCGTTCACAGTCGTCGATACCTGTACCCGTACCGCAACAGCAGGTAGTTTCCCAAACTGATCATCCAATTACTTATTTAACACTAGGTTTACGGGACCCGTCAATTTGACGGAATTCAAACTTCAAAAAGAAATACCGAAAAAACCATAGCATTAATTTTAACCATTTTTGTATCGTAAATTAATCATTTCATCCAAAGAATTTGTACACACAATTATTTTTTCCTAAGCCTTCTAATTATTAAAATCTGTATGTAGTATACCTGTCTCTACGAAACCCGTCAAATTGACAGACTAGCTAATTTCATAAACAATCCATATATATTTGCTTCGTTGCAGTGAGTGTAAGGCGAAGATGAGAGTGAAAGTTTGCATTGAAAGTGGAGAAATAGAAGGATCTTCGGATAGCTTAGAGGAAAACTTCTTGAAAGGGTGTCGTAGCAAGAAAAGGATGCGCATTCTTTCTAGTTCTGACTCCGAGGATGAGAGGACGGGCATTCCAATAATTTCCGTGATAATTTTTAAAAAAGGACTTTTTACTTATTAATCATTTATTTCAAACGTAAAGCCTAGGGTTGTTTAATACAGATTTAATTTGAATAAATCGATTTTTTAAAGAAAATGCGTGTTTTCGTTTACCCGCCAATTTGATGGGTGCTCGTAGAAACAGGTATATAAAAAATGCACGTAAACCTGGTGTTAATTAATTAATCTAGGGAAAGGTCTTTCCGTAATGTCTCTAATTCCATTCGTCAATTAAGATATTCCTATTCGGCTCAGGAAATAACGTCCTGACCTGACCCTAATGGCCGAACACGCCTCGAAACCGAAAATCCCGAAACTACTATCGACCTCCATTAACGTCGCCCCGAAATCCCGTGTCGTTCTCGAATTTCGGAGTTCCTAAACCCCGTCGAGTATCTCTCTCCGTCCCTTCGTTTCCGGGGGACCAGGGTTCCGGCAACATTGAAAGCCCCTAAATTTCCCTAGGCACGGGTACTGCACGCTCTCCGTTACGTGCTCAGTAAAAGAAGAGGATCGTAAAAGTGACCGGAAAAACTCCTTGTATATACGCGAACGAGGCAACTATTCAAAAAACCCCCCGCCTCTCGCGCCCCATCTTTTCGAGTGAAATCTCCCCCCCGAAGAGACGCTCGGTTTTTGCCCTTTGCAAAAAGCTTCTGCTTCTGAAAGATATCTTCACTTTTCAAAGGAACTTTCTCCTTTAACGCGTTCGCGACTGGCAAATTTTTTCCGTTTCAAGTACTGACTACCGGCGAAAATAATGAAACTTTGAAACTGGTTGCCGCAAACTTGTATCTTGTATCGTTATGGACGTGATTCACGTCAGCGGCAATCTAAAATAGAATTTAAGGTTAAGTGGTTTAAAGAATATAAATTTAAGGTTAACCCCCTTCAAATCAGTTGATTCGAATACAACACATTTTTTTAAGGGTATTAGACCAAACTCTCCGAAACTTTGACACATCACTCCTGATTATCTAAGAATTGTCGCCATTCCACCTCCACCTCCCTTCGGAAAATTACACCCCCATTACGGAAACCCAACGTTAAACCTGAAAAATTCCGGGATGCAGAGTGCGCGAATATGACGAACGGTTACTCCGGGAAAGAGCATCGGATCCAAAGCCGAGGTAAGAGCATCCCTAAGAGGCGAAAGAGAGACCGGAGGGATTCAGAGGAGCCCCGAGAGAGGCCAAGGTCGGGGACGAAGGGCGAGGGGGGCGAAAGGAGCAAAAAGAGAAGAGTCCCCCTCGGGAGATCCCGAGTCTAAACGCGGAAGGAGCGCCGGGGACGAGGACGACCCGAGGGCCGGAGTTCGGCTCGCCGGGTCGTGCCAATTTGCGAGAAACGGCGAGAAACGGCGAGAAACGGCGAGAAACGGCGCGCAAACGGGAGATGCAACGGCGCAACGAAGTCATTCTTAAGTGGCGATTAAGCCCGGCGCGAAAAAACGCCGACTCCGTAAAGCTCGTCCGCGCCGCTTTAAGGGCGCGCCCCCTTGGGAGAATCGGCGACTTTTTCCCTCGGGAGCGGCCCTCCCCTTCGACGCTACCCCCACCTGGCGCGGACTTCGTTAAACAGCTTAAGGGGATGTGAAAGTGGCATCTGAAAGCTCAATCGTTCATAAAACTTTTCATAGAACTGGGTGTCTCAAATCGTTTCATGCTTTCAAACGTGAATATGGGAACCCTAAGGTAGGCCCTGAAACTCGGGAAATTTCAATTTTTATAAACTATTTTTGAAATACCTATAGACAAGTTTCAAAAGAATTGAAATGTCATGTGTTTCAGGACCTCCTTTATAGTCTCCCTATTCACGTTGTAACGTTTCAAACTATTTGGTAAACCGAGTTGGGAGAAAAGTTTTATAAACTAACCTTTTCGACGCCACTTTCACATCACCTTAAGGGGATGTGAAAGTGGCATCCGAAAGCTCAATCGTTCATAAAACTTTTCTACGAACTGGGTGTCTCAAATCGTTTCATACTTTAAAACGTGAATATGGGAACCCTAAGGTAAGTCCTGAAACTCGCAAAATTTCAGTTTTTATAAACTATGTTTTAAATACCTATAAATGAATTTGAAAAGAATTGAAATTTCATGAGTTTCAGGGCCTTCCTTATAGTCTCCCTATTCACGTTGTAACGTTTCAAACTATTTGGTAAACCGAGTTGGGAGAAAAGTTATATAAACAAAACCTCTTCGACACCACTTTCGCATCACCTTAAGAGGATACAAAAGGCGCTAAGAAATTTAATCGACGTCGCTAAAGTCAAATTCATCCATACCCTTTTTGGGGGTAATGCCGTTTTCAATACTCAAGTGAAAACATAAGCTGATGCGTCCCGTTATCGACATTTATATTTATATTTATACGATAACTATATTCGTATAAATTTAAAAAAAAATGTTGTTCTTCCGTTTCGGACGACTAGAATCGCCGCAACCCGTTCACCCGATTGGGCGAGCGTCTCACGCAACGACCTGCATAACAGCGCATAATTTGCATAGATTTCGATAAAGAATTTCATAAAAATTTGTGTTGCTAGTTGAAACACGTCTTAATATGCGTCAAAAACCCCGGCACTGCAGGTTCGATAGTTTTCGCAAAATTAATTCCTAAAAATCACTTAAAAAACAAGCTTCTAGACGATAATACCCCCTTAAGTTTCTCTCTTGTTACGCACACGTAGAAGAGCACCGCGGCGCCGCGCTGCGGCGCTGCGGTGCAACGAGTCGGAGTCCTTAACCTCGTTGCAGCCGCCCGGGCGCTGAAAAGGAAACGGGGAAATTGCAGCTCGCGGAAACCGATGAGAGCCCGGGCTCCGGAGAGCTCCCTTTATCCTTTCCCGTTTGACCTCGGGCTCGTGATTAAGGGAATGCGATTAAGAACATTGATTGTGGATTAGCCGGCCGCTCGATGGAGGAGCCGAGAGGGTTCTTACCCCCGATATCAAATTGAGCCCCGACGCGGAGGAGGTGTGGAGATCGGAGATTTCCTGCTAATTTTCACCGATTTCGGCCTCGGCTAATTGCGAGATGACCGCTTCAGGGAATTACAACTTTTCGAGTCCGGGAACGAGGTTAAGAAGAAACGATGGATGTTATTACTCGTTCGCGAAAGGTTGAGGTTAGGAGTACCGCTTGTGTACACAGGGTCTTATGGAAATCGTGGACTCGATTTACCCAACGCTATCCTACATGACGACGATGTCGAAAAGGTCTGCAAAGTTGCCTCTCGACGGTGCGTTGTTTACCTAAAAATTTAATGGAAAAATTGCCAACGAGGCCCGTCGATTAGCGAAATGCGAACCCGAACACTCGCCAGAATTCGTCTTGCTTCTAAGGTGAAGTGAAACACGTCGAGGAACTTGATCGACGTCGATAAAGAAGATTTTTCTAAATGCCTACGTCGCCGATGTTCGTTTTTATATTGACAGCTGTATCGAATTATATTGGATATTGTACCAAATGGCATACTCCATCTGTCGTTTTCGCACAATAAATATCAAGAAATCGAAGTAAAACGCCAGAAATCCTCTGGATTCATGTTTTCTGAGGCCCTAATTGACTGCAGAGGGACCCCCTGCGCCATCTGTGATTTCCAGGTCAATTAAATTTTCACTCCGAGACCTCATATTCCCATCGTTTTGGCATAGAAGCGCATACAACACTTTTTTTGCCTTTATCCCGTTCAAATGCGAGTTTATCGATTACCAGAGTGTTCTAAATTGTCGTAAAATTGTCCTGACCCTTTTGTTTCTCATATCCGAGCCTTCGATAATTGTATATTGATCGAAATATGAGAGCTCGACGGCATTTTGGTTCTGGTCTGGGCTGAGTTAAACAATTTTTTCCAAAAATCCAAATTTTGAATGTGTCAGGACAATTCGTAAATGACCAAAAGTGACGTGTCAAAGTTTCGGACAGTTTGGTCTAATACCCTTAAAAAAAAAGTGTTGTACTCGAATCGACTGATTTGAAGGGGATTTCACTTCACCCTAAGTCATAGATAGAAGAGCGTTGCCGATACGCGGTCGATTAATCGTCGTGCCCGGTTGATTGTTTTTTTAGTCGATCGTTACGTTTACATTATTGACATTAACGACAAAGATACGGACCCCGAGTAAACCGGGTTTACCATTTTTGTAACACCCTACATATGGATACGTCCTTCACATTTTCGAAACAGAAGAAAATCGTCTTTATGACCATCCTCGACCCTGTCACTAATTCCGAAAACTCGTGTCGGGTCTCAATTTAAATTCACTTCTCCAAGCCTTGTAATTCTTTTTTTGCAAATCGATTAATCTTTCCGCGTGTATGTGCGTACGCTAAATGTAACGACAGGACGTGGGGAAAGGAAGAGCCCGAGGATATCTATTAGGTCCAAAAAGGTGTTCGATGAAGCGTGCAACGGCGACGGAAATTAGGTATAGAAAGCGAAGTTGGGAGAAGATGAGAAAAGGAAAGAAAGAAAAAAAAAAAGATGTACCTTCATCTATATTAAGTCCCGTGTCACAATTAGTCGCGCGGCAGCGAACGGCTCGCTCTCGCGGAACAGCTATTCACAGAAGTGTAAGTATACCGGAAATGGGAGGAAGGGAAGGCGTTAAGGTCAACCTCCACGAAGAGCCGGCGCATTTCGAAAGTAATCGATGGGAAATTTCGCGTTTCACCAGACACGAGCTGGGCGTTTAAGGTCACCGTGTTCGCTCCAGATGATGGAACCTGTCCTTGGACCTTTGCTTCCGAACCTTAAGGTGATATGAAAGTGTAAGATATACATAACATAAAGTAAAAATATTTATAAAAATGTTCTCCAAACTGGGTGCACCAAATTATCTAAAACTTTAATACGTGATTATGGAGGCGCTAAGGAAGAACGCGCTGCCCGTGAAATTTCATTTTTTGNATATATATATTTTGGTGTTTAGCAAGGTCGTTCATTCTCGTAGTCTCTCTACTTCAGAAATTCTGTCCACGCCATGAGATAATTACTTAACGTATGTATTCGATTTGAGATAACTCGAGAGTTCATGTTGTTAAGGTGATATGAAAGTGTGATATATACATACCGAAAAGACAAGATATTTACAAAAATTTTCTTCAAACTCAGTGCACAAAATCATCTAAAACTTTAACACGTGATTATGGAGGTACTAAGGAAGAACGCGTTATCGACCTTTATGTTTATATCGATACACGCGAAGGGATACATTGATAATTGTACGGAATGGCATACTCCGTATGTCGTCTAAATAGAAGGATTAAGAGATCGAAGTGACACGAGAGGAATCCCTGATTTTTTTATTCTGCAGTGTATTGCAGGGCCATCTACTATATTAAGTGTCAACTAAATTTTTCTGAATGCATCTCAAATTTGGGAATACGCTGTTTTTCCTGTTTTCAGGCATGGGTGCATAATTTTCGATTACCATCATGTTTTAAACTAAGAATGTGAATAGGGGCAAGATATGCACCTAGAAAGCCGTTGGTTATGGTCTAAGCTAAATAAAAATACATTTTTTTAACAAATGCAATTATTGAACGACAGGAACGATCTCGGCATCTCTACAACTGTGCAGTAATATTTCAGACAAATCGGTTCCCGCATCTTTAAAAAAAAAAAAAAAGAAAAACTATATCTGCGGATATCGGTAAAAACCACCATTCGCATTCACCTTCACGGTTGGAAGATACACGAAGACTACCGACGTCAAATACAACATTTTCTCTCGTTTTTCCCATAACTTAAGGTAAATGTATGGTAATAACGTGCAGTGATACTATAGGAAATAAGTTTTGTAAAAGTTATTACTTCTGTTGAGATTACCAACGATATAAAAATTTCTGGCCATACTATAAGAAACCATGCAGCATATGATTGAACATGCCACGTGATTATCACTACCGTTCCCCTTTCCGTGTACCGATCGTCCTCACCCACGTGAAGAGATTACTATAATTTCCATTAACAATAGAAAAATTGTCAGGCTTCCCACACAAATGTCCCCGTATTCTTGTGAAATATGGTCGTAAAACCACCCTGGTGTAATTAACGTTCCCAGTCCATCCTTCCATACCCGCCCTAATTACCCGAAGCTGTTCAAAGGACGACAAAAGGAACGCCATTGATGGGACGAAAATCGTTATCCATCCCATTCGCGTTAACAGAAAATCGTAGTCGCGTCCGGCAATGTGCCGATTAAGGCGAAGTGAAACACGTCGAGGAACTTGATCGACGTCGATAAAGAAGATTTTTCTAAATGCCTACGTTGCCAACGTTCGTTTATATATTGACAGCTTGGTCGAATTATATTGGATATTGTACCAAATGGCATACTCCACCTGTCGTTTTCGTACAATAAATATCAAGAAATCGAAGTAAAACTCCAGAAATCCTCTGGATTCATGCTTTCTGGGGCCCTAATTGACTGCAGAGGGACCCCCTGCGCCATCTGTGATTTCCAGGTCAATTAAATTTTCACTCCGAGACCTCGTATTACCATCGTTTTGGCATAGAAGCGCATACAACACCTTTTTTGCCTTTATCCCGTTAAAATGCGAGTTTACCGATTACCATAGTATTCTGAATTGTCGTAAAATTGTCCTGATCCTTTCGATTCTCATATCAGAGCCTTCGATAATTGTATATTGATCGAAATATGAGAGCTCGACGCCATTTTGATTCTGGTCTGGGCTAAATTTACAAATTTTGTCCAAAAATCCAAATTTTCAATGTGTCAGGACAATTCTTAGGTGATCATGAGTGATGTGTCAAAGTTTCCCTTAAAAAAAAGTGTTGTATTCGTATCGACTGATTTGAACGGTGTTTCACTTCACCTTAATCATACCTACTTCTCTTCCGCCCTCCGATTAGCCACAGTTACGCGTAAAAAGTGAAAAGGGAGCCGCACTGATATCGCACCTTGAGAGACGCGCTCGAACGTGCCGCAATTACGTTTATCGTTATCTCCGGTCTACCGGAAGAGCCCCTAACGTCAGTCCGCGAGTAAAGTGCGGACACGTCTCCCCCATAAAAAAAAAAGGAGAGAAGGGGGCGAAAGGGGGAAAAGGGGGCCGCAGCTTTTCCGGGCGTCCGCCCTCTCGACTCGAGGTCCCGGTTTTCGCCGCGATGAAAACGCGGCGTGATTAAAGGCGCACCCGTGTAATTTAACAAGCGGAGAGAGACACACTCGCCGGGCGAACGAGTGCTCGCATTAATTTCCTCCCGCGTTTCTCGCCGGCGTGCGAGGCGACCTTAAGCTTCTATGCGACCTCTCCCTCTTCCGCCTCCCTTTATCGCCCTCTCTTGGCCGCGCCCTTTCCTCGTCCCGTCCTTCTCGTGAACTCGTAAATTTCCGCCGATTATGTGCCACCTCGGCGATGCTCCTCCTCGAGGTCGACCTTAAAAAGCGACGCTCTCTCTTTCTCCTCGCCAAGGGCGAGCTCGAATCGCGGGATCCCGGGGGGAAGGGTCAAAAGTATTTACACCCCGGTTTATAAACGCGAACCAGACGTTTACTTTTCTGGACTGATAACCTGGAAAGTGAACTAGATTTCTCCTTATCTCTCCGCGTTGGGCCGCGGACACGCTTTTGGGAGTTATCAGGATTTCCAGATTTTTTCGGCTGGGCGAAATTCAGCGTCTTTTTTCCGAAACGGTTAGTCTTCGGACACGTACCTTTATTAGAGAGTTCTATTCAACATTCTTTTTAAAGGGTTGATTCTCGTTGTTTTTGAGTCAATAAAAAATATGATGGACACCACGATCTTTGGTCAAGGGGATACCATAAGTTTTGACGCGTTGAATTCTTAACCATTCTTTCGGGTTCGATTATAAGCAGACGAAGTGATTAATTCATCATCCGGTCGACAATAGCAGCTATTCATGGTCGCATCAATTAATACTTGTTAATTGACGTCCGATTGAAATCTGATAGAACGTATACTCAACAAGAGTGACATTTAAAACCGTAGAACACTTTATTTTCGCATCATTTAACACTTTTATTGAGTGCCCTGCTTAAATGTTTAAACACGATTTAAGGGGATTAATTGAAAGAACCAATTTACTCGTATAAAAGGTACCCAATCCGATAATATCTCGATTATAATATCTATTTCTGAAGCACTTTTTAATCTTATAATACCTCTATTATAATACCAATCTAATGATATAAAATCAGTTAGGGTATAATTTGCTCCCTAATGAGATTTAAATGTATTATGATACAAAACTAACTAAGAAAAACTAATTAATTGACAAGCCGAATATCTTCTTTACATCTTTCTCTCCTATACGCTAAATAAGAAGTCCTTATTCCGAAGTATTCGCAAATGAAGATATTAATTAATTACAAACACGAGAGGACAAAACCTCGCCTCTTTCGTCACGTGGCTGGGCAACTTTCATATCTCGCTTCGTAGCGGCAATTCGGATAATCTGTAATCACGAAATTACCGTCCAACCTTCCATAGAGGCGGGTCTACACAAAGGAAGTCTTGTCCAGCCACTAAGAGCGAGTCGCTTATTAAGGTCGTTTCTCCGCCCGGTAAAGGGGTCTCTCTCTCTCTCTCATATTAACGCTTCTTCCTCTCTTAAATATACCCTGCCTCTGTGAAAGGGACTCGTGCTGAACAATTTTCCTGGCAAAGTCTCGCTAAAAGGAAATATTAAAACATTAGAATCAAATTGACCCCCGCCAAACGTCGACAATTCAAGATGTCGAATGGGCGTTATTTAAATTAGCGCGACCACTGTTAAAATATCAATTGTTTATTCTAGAAAAATACGTGAGGAAGTTTAAAACGGTTTGATTTGAAAGACTTGACTGAAAGTGAAACGGGAATATGATAATTGGTTTCGAATAAATATGATAAATAACGATAACATGGAGTGAAAAATAGGCTTGTTTTGTTACTTCCGACTGCTGTTAAAATATTAACTGTTTATCCTTGCCAAATACGTAACGAAGTTTAAAACGGCTCGATTTGAAAACTTGAATAAAAGTGAAACGACAATATGAAATAAGGTTTCGCATAAATATGATAAATAACGATAACACGAAGTAAAAAATAGGCTTATTTTGGCACTTCCGACTGCTGTTAAAATATTAACTGTTTATCCTTGCAAAATATGTAACGAAGTTTAAAACGGTTTGATTTGAAAACTTGACTGAAAGAGAAACGACAATATGAAAAATGGTTTCAAATAAATATGATAAATAACGATAATATGGAATGAAAAATAGGCTTATTTTGTTACTTCCGACTGCTGTTAAAATATTAACTGTTTATCCTTGCAAAATACGTAACGAAGTTTAAAACGGCTCGATTTGAAAACTTGAATAAAAGTGAAACGACAATATGAAAAATGGTTTCGAATAAATATGATAAATAACGATAATATGGAATGGAAAATAGGCTTATTTTGGTACTTCCGACTTTTATTCGGATGTTTAAAAAAAGAGATAGTCGCCGAGTTTGTCGAGAAAGGCGGAATTTCCTTTCGAGAATTAATCGTCGATCCGCCCGAAACGCCGTTTCTTTCACGGTTTAAAGGTCGAGGATGGTCTTCCTTTCCTTTCCTATTTTTAACGTGTCGAAAAAAGAAAACAGATGTTCGGGCATGCTTTCGGAGTCTGTATAAGCAAATGGGCAAGCCGTGTACACAGGGGAAAAAAACCGACAGCGAGTCGAAAGATGCCGAACGAGATGATCGGTACAAATTACCGATCGACAATCCACACAACGCAAAAACGGGATATTTAATTCCCCCTTCTCCTTCGATTTTTCAAATTCCCGAAAGTATTTTGTACAGTGCAATTCCTACGATTTTTTACGATACAAATACAAGTGGGCGAGACCGGGTCTAATCGTAACAGTCTACAAGGGGCACATGTACAGTATCTAAACTAAGAAAAAAGATTAGTTGACTGAAACAAATACACATTGTTAACATATATACCGTTGCCTAAATGATGTACAATTGCAAAAGCAATTATTTTGTTGAGAAGAAAAATTCACGTTATTGGTTTTAAATCATTTTGTTTACTCAATTAGACGTTTCTTTGACGTACTTCCTCGCAAGATTTAGTCGTCGCGATGACATATTTCTTCGAGTCAACCAACTTTTTTTTTTTCTCAGCGTACCCCATAGAATCTGAATTCATGTCAAATGGACAAAAGACAAAATTATTTATGCTTGTATGCATGGTCATTCCGATTTTGAGGTTACTGATGACCGATTGAAATAATTACGTTACCTGTTTTTCTGCACAAAATCTTGTTCATATTATAAATTGGTCAGTGGTTGCACAATAAATCATACAAATCAAACAAATTGCTCTCCGATTACAAAATTACGCCAGTAATATTTAACTTACTTCTTTATGTACCCAGGGTGATATTCAACCTTTTTTCCTCCGCATGCCACTAAAGACGTTCTCTACTAAACTTTGAACCCCAAATGTTGTCGGTGCATGATTCAAGTTGTACATAACTGCATCTAAAATTAATTGAAATCAAGCTAGTATATACAATCGTTGAGTTTAAACTATAAGAAAGTGAATCGAGGCCATTAAATAAATAATACATGTTCGCTTATCCCCGGTTGAGTACTACCGATATTGCAAATACATGATACGAGTGATAACGTGCCCCAGGCCAGGGCAAGTAGGAACAAAGTTCACTGTTCCCAAAAAAACAAAAAAAAATGATAACTTAATTACATCGAAAACCCTGTATTTGAAACATGACTTGACCAAAAGGAACGGAAAGACTTTACTCGAGATCCATACCAGGAATTCCAGTACATGGGAAATAATTCAGTAAAAATCAGTACCTGATATTAAAAATGTCACAACCAGCCCCAATCTTCCATACCCAAAGGCCGGACGAGCTTCTAATAGCACTCGATGTCATTATCACAAAATTAACCAATTTTAACCCGAATCACGCACATAAAAAAAAAAAAGCAAATGTGTAAAATCCCAATACTTCATTGACCAGCGTTGAAATAATGAAATTTTCGTTTCCAAATTACGTTCGCATCCGGCGTTCAATTAATCCAGACTAAAATAAGTCATAACGATGCCTACGAGAGGAAGGTGGGATTTCCTTTCAAGAATAGATCGGAGAAGAATCGGCGAGAAGGAAAAGAAAGAAAAAAAAAAACGAAGAAACGCGAGTCCCTTCGCTCCTCTATTTCGGAACTCGGGTAACGAGCTGAAGACGGCCGAACGGACGTCGAGTGCGTTTCAAGAGGTGTACGTACATAGACAAGACAAGCGCGAGTAAAACCGAGAGGGGAAAGAGGAAACCAGGAGAACGGAAGGGCGAGGCGGCGGAAGAGGAGCGGGAACGGGAGACTCCTCTTCCTCCTCTTCCTCCCCCTCTTGCCGCGACGATACGGCGGCCCTCTCGACGTGCCTCCGGGAACCCCTCGAGAGGGTCATTAACGTTGTAATACGGAAGGGAGAAGAGCCAAACGCCGACTTTTACCGAATCGATCGGTAATGCCGACGTTAACCGCGGTAAGCCGATAACCACCGCGCTCGCGGCCAACTTTAAAGGGGATCCGAGATGACCTTCCACCTCCTCACCGATATCTCGAGGTCTCGAGGTCGGGGCAAGGAACCGTCCCAAAATGACCCGTGAATACCTAGATGGAAGATATCGCTTCCTGGAGGAGAGAATCGCATTCAATTGAATCGTACTTCGCAAAAGGAATGATCGTTTCTCGGCACTGGGTCAGGTCGAGATAAGAAATTGCTCTTCATGCAAATCAGAGGATCAAAAGAATTATTTTGGTTCAGCCACATTTCGAAATTTGTAATTCTTAATCTTATTTTCGTTCTTCAATTCTTGTTTCCTATGAATAATGAGGGATGGAAATTGATCGGGAATGCTATCCAGTTGAATCGTATTTTGTCAAAGTGATGATCTTTTCTCGGCGTTAGGGCAGGTCGAGGTAAGAAATTGCTCTTCATGCAAATCAGAGGATCAAAAGGATTATTTTGGTTTAGCCACATTTCGTAATTTGAAATCCTTAATCTTATTTCCGTTCTTCAATTCTTGTGTCCTATGAATATTGTGGGATGGACATTGATCGTAAATACTATCCAGTTGAATCGTATTTTGCCAAAGTGACCTTTCTCGATGTTAGGGCAGGTCGGGTAAGAAATTGCTCTTCATGCATATCGGAGAATCAAAAGAATTATTTTGGTTTAGCCACATTTCGTAATTTGAAATTCTTAATCTTATTTCCGTTCTTCAATTCTTGTTTCCTATGAATATTTTGGGATGGAAATTGATTGGGAATACTATCCAGTTGAATCGTACTTTGCGAAAAGGATGATCTTTTCTCGGCGCTGATCAAAAGGATTATTTTGGTTCAGCCACATTTCGTAATTTGAAATTCTTAATCTTATTTCCGTTCTTCAATTCTTGTTTCCTACGTTGTAAATATTACGGTATGAAAATCGTTCGTAAATACCATCCAGTTGAATCGTATTTCGCTAATGATCTTTTCTCGACATTAGGTCGGACACATCGGGTAAGAAATTGTCCGGAAATCGACGTGCAAATATCTGATCGGCTGGACTATTTTTGTTCAACCAAATTTCGTCAATTAAAACTGTCAATCCTATTTCCATTCTACAATTCTTGTTACCTATGTTATGAAATGCAGCAAGAAATAGAAGGGAGGATGACAACGGTTATTGAATAGATGGATAAAACGCCGATGTTGGTAACATTCGGACTTCGTGATAAAGACATTATTTTTCTCCTTGGTTCCGGATAAACGATTACATTTCCCGATTGAAAAGAGAACAATGCTCCCCCCGTGAAGTTTTACGTCCTCATTAAATGACTACTTTCTTGGTCAGCAATCGTTTTTCTTGGACCAAAGGTGCACGTGTCCTCTCGATCCGTCTTCGGGAGCCTCGGACGAGGGTCATTAAAGTTGTAAGGTGGAGGGTCGAAAAACCGAACGTCGACTTCTACCGATCGATAGGTAATACCGACTTTAACGACGGTAAGCCGATAATCACTGTCTCCCCAAGGAATTTTAACCATCCAAAATAGCCTTTTACTTCCTCACTTGCATCTTAACGCATTCGCGACCGGCAAATTTTATCCGTTTAAAAATACTGAGTACCGGCGAAAATAATGAAATTCTGAAACTGGTTGCCGCAAACTTGTATCGTTAAAGCAAGGATAAAAATGATAAAATTTGTGCGCCACGCCGGCTAACAATTAGTGAGCCAACTAAGCAGGACGTCATTCACGTCAGCGGCAATCAGGAAGAGAATTTAAAATGACGTGAATTCACGTCAGCGGTCGCGAATGTGTTAAGGTAAACACCCGCTTCAAACAACTAGATTTGAAAAAAGACTTCTTTTTAAAGGTAATGCCCCGAACCGTTTGAAACCTTAGCACCAAAGGATGTTCCGACACTTTGAAAACTTGGAATAAAAAGAAAAACAAATGTTTTGATTCAGTCTCGATCAGAACCAAATTGGCGTCGTGCTCCTATATTTCGATGATTATACAATTCTTGAAGACTGATAACAGAAACGAATATGTCAGGACCGTCGCACAATTAACGCTCTAAGAATTGAGAAACGCGCATTTTTACGCGAAAAGGGCAAAAAAAGTGACATGGGAATTTTATTGTTAAGATTAGGTTTTTCAACGAGTTTCACTTTACTTTAATTTCGCTTTAAATTTGAAAATTCGCGCCGGATATCGTCCGAAATTCAGACCGCACACTTTCGGAACGGAAGGATGATCCTTTTTATTGAATTAATCGCACCCGATTGAATCAAAAGGTAATTACATTTCTTATTCCTACCATCCATTATAGAAGGGACAATAGATTTTACAGCTTGAAAAGTCTCACGTCCCTGTTAAATGTCTACTGCCTTGGTCAGCAAACGTTTCCCATGAATCAGAGATACAAGTGTCCTCTTAAAGTGCTATCAGCCCTGCGAGAGAGTCATTAACGTTGTACGATGGAAGGGAGGAAAACCGAGCACCGACTTTTACGGGAGCGATCGATAATTCCGAATTTAATTGCGGTAAGCCGATAATCACTGTCCTCGCGAGGAATTTCAAAGATCCAAGGGAAACTTTTACCTCCTTACTGACATCTTAAGTTCCCCCGAAATAGGGACAGGGAAGTGGCAAAGTTTTGAAAACTTTGCCACAAGAATACCTAGATAAGATAATGACATAAAGATCACTCTTTGATAGTAAATTAAAGGAGAGCAACGCATTCGCACTAAACGAGAATTGCTTAGTCCTATTCCTGTTGCGTAGGGGGCAATTTCTATTGTTCCACTCCATGAAGCTTCGATTTTTTTTATAGTTTCTATGACCGAATTAACAGTCGCTGTTAAGGTGAAGTGAAACCCTCTTCAAATCAGTCGATTCGAATACAACACTTTTTTTTTAAGAGTATTGGACCAAATTGTCCGAAACTTCGACACATCACTCCTGATCATCTAAGAATTGTCTTGACACATTCAAAATTTGGATTTTTTGAACAAATTTTTTTAACTCAGCCCACACCAGAACCAAAATGGCGTCGAGCTCTCATATTTCGATTAATATACAATTATCGAAGGCTCTGATATGAGAAACGAAAGGGTCAGGACAATTTTACGACAATTTAGAACACTCTGGTAATCGATAAACTCGCATTTGAACGGGATAAAGACAAAAAAAGTGTTGTATGCGCTTCTATACTAAAACGATGGGAATACGAGGTCTCGGAGGGAAAATTTAATTGACCTGGAAATCATAGATGGCGCAGGGTGTCCCTCTGCAGTCAATTAGGGCCTCAGAAAACATGAATCCAGAGGATTTCTGGAGTTTTACTTCGATTTCTTGATATTTATTGTACGAAAACGACAGGTGGAGTATGCCATTTGGTACAATATCCAATATAATTCGACACAGCTGTCAATATAAAAACGAACGTCGACAACGTAGGCATTTAGAAAAATCTTCTTAATCGACGTCGATCAAGTTCCTCGACGTGTTTCACTTCACCTTAAATTGTCTAAGGGAATACTTTTCTGCTATTTTGCGACAATCTTTCACCGATGCGCAAATGTCTTGTATATATACAACGAAATTATATCGCGCTTCCTCCGTTAATATACTGATTTTACACCCGTTATATCCAATAAATCTTTGATTTCAACCATCAACCATAACCAACTGCTCACTATTAAGTTGGCACGTAGCGTTCCCCATCACAAGTGTTCGCTACAAGTAATTGTCATGAAACTAGGTTTTCCAATTCTGATCGAGAGTACAAAGACATTCATATCTCTGCGTACTAGTCTACAATTCCCGCTGTCTATACGAAAAAAAAAAGGAATGTTTCGCTTTTTACAAAGTTTGACATCTGTACAAAGTGGTCACCAGAAAAAAAAATGTGTACGTTGGTTTAAAAATGCGCGCGAATGTCTATAATAAATAGTGAAAAATCTAGTTTCGTCCTGAGAATACGTATTCCGATCAATTCCTATTACCGAGTGAAGAATGGCGATTTAAGAAGGGGATATAATTCAGCGGGATAGAAGTAAAACTATACGGAGAACGGAGACGCAGTGCTCGCCGAGAACGCAGATCTCGGAAAGGCCCATAAAAAATGTAGGGAAAGCGGATAGCCCGGGATTCTATTTCGAAAGATAAGGAATCGAAGTTAGATCCCGAGTCGATTGGGTTCTTCGAGAGTCGGACGGTGGGACGAGATCCCGAGGAATTCCACGGCGAAATCCCCAGGAATGCTGCAATGAGATAGAGTCGTGAGAAGAGGAGACCAGTGAAGAGGGAGTAAAAGAGGTAAAGGAGATAAAGGAGCAGCAAGTACGGGACGACCGGTAGGGTTTATTCGTGGATCCCCGAAAACCGTATCGGCGTTCGAAGAGATCAAACGCAGGGGCGAAGTGTTATCCCCGGTAAAGGAATCCCGACAGGAACCATCAACGAGGAGACTCGGAAACCTCGGTCGCTTCGATTGCTTTTCGAGGTTGGACGCGAGAGAAGTGCCGGACGATTCGGAGGAAAACGGACAAACGAACTCGCTTTCGGCGAGGAGAACGAAATGGGGGGATTATTCTACATTGGCCGCAAACCTTTGCCAGCTATGCCAAGAAAGAGTAGTTGTAAAATAAGGTGCGTCAAGGTAGCACGTCTCTATCATAATTCAGAGGAATTATGTGCTAATTTTGTGCTGAATTAATTCATTTTTTACCCCCACCATTTTTCCGAAATTTCAAATTTCAGCGTGGCCCTGCTAGCTTAACGTCAAGCCAGCACGTTTTCCTCTCAAACAATACAGAAAGTTAATAACAAGTACATCAAATTGAAAGGGAAATTATGTGCTAACTTTGTGCTGAATTAATTCATTTTTTACTCCCACCATTTGTCCGAAATTTCAAATTTCAGCGTGGCCTTGCTAGCTTAACGTCAAGCCAGCACGTTTTCCTCTCAAACAATAATAAAAGTTAATAACAAGTACATCAAATTGAAGGGGAAATTATATGCTAACTTTGTGCTGAATTAATTCATTTTTTACCCCCACCATTTTTCCGAAATATCAAATTTCAGCGTGGCCCTGCTAGCTTAACGTCAAGCCAGCACGTTTTCCTCTCAAACAATACAAAAAGTTAATAACAAGTACATCAAATTGAAGGGGGAATTATGTGCTAATTTTTTACTGTAGTAATCTTTTTATTTACACCGGCCACGTTACACGTACTTGTTCTTAACTTTTTGTAATGTTTGAAAAGGGAACGTGCTGGCTTAACTCCGAGCTAACACGCCCGGAACGGAAATCGAGTTTTTGGAAAAAATGGTCGGTGTAATGAAAAAACTATTATAGCACAAAATTAGCACATAATTTCCCCTTCAATTTGTTGTACTTGTTTTCATTTTTCTGTACTGTTTGAGAGGGGAACGTGCTGGCTTGACGTCAAGCTAGCACGGCCACCCTGAAATATGACATTTCGGAAAAATGGTGGGGGTACAAAATTATTTAATTCAGCACAAAATCAGCACATTATTAACACATAATTCCTCTTCTTTCATTCATAAATTATCTCTCCTCTACTCCTACATCATGAATTGTGATAGTGATGTGTTAGTTTCACGCACCTTGTAAAATAGACGCCAATCTCTAAAAGGGATGCAGGAAGAAACAACAACTTTCAAATAGTAACTTTACACCCTGCAGTTGCAAGTGTAATGTCGCTTTTTTAGGGACTAGCGCCTATTTCATAACTTGTGCGGTAATGATTAATACTATATTTCTCAAGTATAAGCGTAGGGGAGGGAAGTTGCTCCGCTTTCTTGGGGACCTCTGAGAGGTATTTGTAATTGCAGCCTATAGTCACGTTAAGGTTGATATTTCAGGAGAATGGACTGGGTTTCACGCTATAATTGGACTGCAGGTGAATTCAGAACATTTAATCGCTTTCATACGCGAAGGAAGAGCGAAATGAAAATTTTAAGGAGACTGATTTGTCAGCAGGGGGGAAAAAAATGCCTATCGCTTGAAATTTGAGGAATTTGAGAATAATTAACAATAGAGGGTTCCATCTCGGTTATCCTTATTCGCTATGAATGGGGTGGCTCTTCCATTACAATCGAAATACAAGATAACTTTAAGAACCACAGAATGTTGCAAATTGTGATAACTTGACCGCGATATTTCCTAATAAAATCAAAATGAAAAAATACATCGTAGCTTAAATCTTAAAGACTTAACGATTTATCCTCACCAATGTTTATCGTCGAAAGTTGCAAAGCATCCGCAACTGTCGAGCATCAAAATGCGATTTGTCGAGAACAATTGACCCGCGAACATTCGAGCAGAAACGCGAGATAAACCCAGCCGGAAGTAGTCTTGGAAATGTCCATAATGACTCGAGGCTACGCGGAAGTAGAGGCCGAGGAGATCGATTTCACTTTGAAATCAAAGCGCGGAGCAATCGAGAGGAACGCGTGAAATCGAACCCACCCTAGGAAGAAACGAAGAACGAGGAACCGGAAGTTCTCCCCGAGACTCGCCAGGACTCCTGAAAATTTCATCGGCGATTTTTCTTTCTCCTTTTCTCCCCTAAGACACTCCGGGAATAAGGGAGTAGCCAAGCGCTCGGAAAACGAGGAGAAAAATCGACCAAGGTATTTCCACCCGAATTTATTCGCCCTTTTACAAAAGAAAAAAAAAGAAAGAAAAAAGGTTTAACAAACTTCCACGAACGGACTGAAATGAGGAATTTACCGACCTTCGATTTGCTGCAAATCGCGTTGTTCCGATCTGAATGTGCGAACATTTTTATTCCTTTCCGAAAACCAACCCCTTCGTGGTCAATGGCAGAGCCTTGCGGTCTGCATTACCTCCAATTAAGGTGAAGTCAAACACGTCGAGGAACTTGATCGACGTCCATAAAGATTTTTCTAAATGCCTACGATGCCGACGTTCGTTTTTATATTGACAGCGGTGTCGAATTATATTGGATATTGTACCAAATGGCATACTCCACCTGTCATTTTCGTACAATAAATATCAAGAAATCGAAGTAAAATTCCAGAAATCCTCTGGATTCATGCTTTCTGGGGCCCTAATTGACTGCAGCCATCTGTGATTTCCAGGTCAATTAAATTTTCCCTCCGAGATCTCGTATTCCCATCGTTTTGGCATAGAAGCGCATACAACACTTCTCTTGCCTTTATCCCGTTCAAATGCGAGTTTATCGATTACCAGAGTGTTCTAAATTGTCGTAAAATTGTCCTGACCCTTTCGTTTCTCATATCAGAGCATTCGATAATAATATATTACCCTTATTACCCTTCGATAATTAATAATACCCTTAAAAAAAGTGTATTCAAATCGACTGATTTGAAGGGGGTTTTACTTCACCTTAATATACACGGGGAGACTGCAATTATTTAAGAGAAAATTAAGTTACTCCGAGGAAGGCGAGACAAGAGTCGGGAAATAAAAGGAAAACGTGCATAACGAAGGGAGATGAGAATTTTCGTCAAAGAAGGTAATCTGGACACAGCGGTTAAACACGGGGGAGACTTTCGAGCGCTGATAACGCTTTTAGGTTAAGTGCAAAAGGAGGTTAGAAACGGGATGGATTTCACTTTGAAATCAGAGTGCAGGGCGATCGAGGAAGGGCCGCGAAATCAAAGCTAACCTTAGGGTGGAGGGGCGACGAAGGAAACGCGAAGAGAAAGGGTGAGGGAGGAATCTTCCGCGGGAGGCTGGGGGGAAAATCGTGGAAATCGTCGAAATCGTCGAGATGCCTTTGCCGTTCCCATTTTTCCCGGAACCCGGAATGGAAACGGCAAAGACCCCGGGTGTGTTTCGGATTTACGAAAGGGATTCTTTAATGACTGTTGCCGCGAAGAAAACGCTGTCCTCGGGGGATTTCGAGATCTCGGATTTCCACGCCGGGGGAAATTAGGAAAGCAGGGCGGATCCCGCTTTGAAATCGGAGAAATCGCGAGAGAGGCGCAAAGTCGAGGCGGAAGTGGAAAAACAAGCGTGTTTTCGCTGTTTTTCTCTTCGGCTGGCTCTACGGGAAGCTTTCGAGAGCTTCCCCTTCGCGGCGGAAATCGAAGGATGACCCAATTGATGGCGATGACTTTTTTTTCTTTAACATCGGGTGATTAGGGCTCGGTACCGACTTTTTACCAGGTGAGATTTATCGCCGCCTTCATCTTTATTTTCATGTACGTCCTCGGCACAATTTAATCCCACCGCACAAATTACTCAATCGGGATGAAATCAAGCACCGGATGAAAAATAGTTTTAAACAATCCGTGAGAAGCAACTTACCGTGAGGAAAAAAGAAAACTAGTCCGCGAGATAGGCGCAAAGTCGAGGCAGAAGTGGAAAAACAAGCGTATTTTCGCTGTTTTTCTCTCCAGCTGGCTCTACGGGAAGCTTTCGAGAGCCTTCCCCTTCGCGGCGGAAATCGAAGGATGACCCAATTGCTGGCGATGACTTCTTTTTCTTTACACCGGGGTGATTAGGGCTCGGTACTGACTCTTTACCAGGTGAGCTTCATCGCCGCCTTCATCTTTATTTTCATGTACGTCCTCGGCACGATTTAATCCCACCGCGCAAATTACTCAGTCGGGACAAAATCAGACACCGGATGAAAAATAGTTTTAAACAATCCGCGGAAAGCAACGTACCATGAGGAAAAAAGAAAAGAAGTCCGGCGAGGAAAGAAAAACGGAATCGAGCGTAACCCGAGGAAATTCCGTCGCCATCTTGATCCCCTTTGTGAGGGGTGGAAAAGCGAGGGAAAAAGCTTCGGGGCATTTCGCGAGCTTTCTCGTTTTGGACGCAGGCTGTTCCCTTACAATCGCTCGAGGTTTTCCTTCAAATTTACTCACAAAGTCCCCCCCTCCGTCCATACCAGTATAAGCCTAAAGTTTTCAGTCACATGTCCCGGCCTTAAGGTGAAGTGAAACACGTCGAGGAACTTGATCGACGTCGATAAAGAAGATTTTTCTAAATGCCTACATTGACGACGTTCGTTTTTATATTGACAGCTGTGTCGAATAATATTGGATATTGTACCAAATGGCATACTCCACCTGTCGTTTTCGTACAATAAATATCAAGAAATCGAAGTAAAACGACAGAAATCCTCTGCATTCATGTTTTCTGGAAAGCTGGAATTGCTACTTTAGCACAATTTAATAAAATTTGTTGCACAATTTTCTTGCTAATTAATTGCTCGCAGAAAAACCAAATTTCAATTTTTTTGCTTACCCCTAAAGGGGTGAATCGCCACCCCTAGTGCTGATCGCAGGACAGAAAGATGAAAAACATGGGAGAATCAAACTATTTCTTCACGTGGGAATTAATTGCTCCGAGAAGAACCAATATCTTTGTAAAAATACAATTTTCAAACCTACATTAATTAGCGATTAATTCCCACGTGAACAAATAGTTCGATTCTTCCATGTTTTTCATGTTTCTGTCCATCGATCATCACTAGGGGTGGCGATTCACCCCTTTAGGGGTGAGCAAAAAAATTCAAAAATTTGTTTTTTCTGCGAGCAATTAATTAGCAATAAATTCTGGTATATAATTCATCGATGAACATTTACTTAATAATTGTTTTTTATTGCGGCAGTGTTAGCTTTATACAAAGCTGACATCGCCACCATTTTTCGGAAAAGTACAGGAGCAAAAAATTCATCTCTTGTGCAGTAAAATAGCAACGAATTAGCAATGAATTTTGCAACAAATTTTATTGTATTGTGCTAGTGGCAATTCCAGCTTTATATACATACCTTCCATCCACCTTAACAAAAAGTGATAGAAACAATTCGTAGAAAGTAACGCGGCACACGCAAAAAGCCTGAGGGGGTCCGGATAAAAAAGGGAAGGAGGAATCAAACGTAACCCGTGGAAACTCCGTCGTCATCTTGATCCCCCTCGCGAGGGTTGGAAAAGCGAGGAGGGAAAGCGTCGGGGTGTCTCGCGAGCTTTCTCCCTTGGCACGCGTGCTTTTTCGGTATAATCGAGGGTTGTTCTTCAGGGAACTTCATGGTTGCCTTGGCAAGCGTGTCGCGGTTGCATCTCCCTCTCTCCCCCCCGCGATGGGCGCGGGAAGGGGGGCTTTTTTCGTCGCCAGTATTTTTATTTTTCCTCCTTTCAGCCCTCAAACGGCCGACTTCCCTCTGCCTTGCCACCCCCGCCTCGTCTGAAAGCTCCGTCAGTCGAGGCTCGAGACTCGGTCGAGCTTTGTTCCGTATAATTGGACGCGACAAAGCCGGGGGATACCGACGCGGCTCTCCCGGATATCTTCCCCCGATATCTGGGTTATCCTCGGATCGGGCCGCGGTGCCGGCGGTCCGCGAATTGAACTTAAATTGTCCTCGCATTGAATCCCGAAGGCCGACTTGGGGGAGGCGAGTCGCCTTGGGGCGAGCCCGAGGAGAAGGGCCGCTTAATTGGGGGCAGGAGGGAAATCTTCATTTTTAATGGTTTTCGCCATCGACCCGGTTTACTCCTCAGGGGGAATGGGGCTACGAGTGGATCCTCGTTTTGGGGCAGGGGAGTAATCTCTAGTTATGGGGCCAGAAATTAATTCTGGCGTATGATTGGAGAATTTTGACGTTTGATATCGTTAGGGTGGAACCAGAGTCGACATTTTAGCCCTAATTTAAATATCCATAAACTAAGCAAGTTTGGTCCTATTTACCTCCTTAACTCCCAATTTCGACTTTGCACGTCCTATTTGAGGTGGGATGAATGTGGCGTCAGGGGGGTTTCGTTTATGAGACTTTTCTCCGAACTGACTGTATCGAATCGTCCTAATTCTTTCCACGCGAATAGACCCTGATAAAGGTCTTTGTCATCTCGTGAAATTTCATTTTGTTATCGCGAAAAAATTTGAAAGTGTTTATGAATTTAAGAAAAACATTAAATATGTGTGTTATGATTTTCTTTGAGGCCTCCGTGCTCACGTGGTAAAATTTCAAATGATTTGGTATATTTACTTCGGTGGAAGGTTTCATAAACGAGACTCCTCAGACGCCGCTTTCATATCATCTGGATATGAATTTAATCATAATTTAGGCCTACAAGTGAATGAAGTACCTGCAACTTTTAAGTCTAAAGTAGGACCAAGATTGTATACCCTTCTTTATAACATCACCAGACCCATTTCAGATCTACAATTACAGGTTCTAACAATAAGTAGCAATGAAATTTCGACTCGAGTATCCAAAGTTGTTTGTTACAAGTGAGGTTTTCCATTTGAATCGGATCGTGGCACCCCAAGGGAACGCCCATTAAAAAATAAGACGGTGAATAGTTTCGTACGTTCCGTTCATTGATTATGCAAAGCGCATAGAGATTGAATCCCTGCTGAAAGAAAAAAGAGAGAGAAAAAAATCACCCAGCTTGCGTCGTCGTACTATATATTGCGCCATACATAAATTTCTTTCCGCTTCAACGCGATGCCAGAAATCCGAAAATATCCACCTTCGATCTTCGATATTCGAGGCGATATCTGGGTTATCCCGTAACAAACGAACGAAGACAGATAGAAGGAGAACTGAATTTCAAGTTCTTCTCCTTCCTCGTATTCTTTAAACTTTATGTAACTTTCCTATTTTTACACATTCTCCATTCTGTCCATTTTAAGATGCTAAGCCACGATTCTTCCTGCGAATGCATTTCAACTCCTTGCAAGTGTATTTTGCGTGTGTATTTCTTTAAGTTCCAAATAACGAGGTTTGAAGTTTCCTTTTCTTCCTTTTATTCTTTAAATTTTATACAACTTTTTTATTTTTAAACATTCCCCATTCTGTCAATTTTAAGAAGCTAATTCACGATTCTTCCCGCGAATGCACTTCGACTCCCTACAAGTGCATCTTGCCTGCGTATTCCCTTAAGTTTCAAACAATAAAAGTTTGAAGTTTCCGTTTCTTCCTCTTATTCTTTAAACTTTATGCAACTTTATTATTTTTAAGCATTCCCTATTCTGTCAATTTCAAGAAGCCAGGCCACGATTCTTCCTGCGAATGCACTTCAACTTGCTGCAAGTGCATCATTTGCGCCACCTCGGGAGTAAGCAAGGGTTCTCGATTGAGGGCATTAAAGAGCTTTCGGCGGTAACAGCTGTTCTCGCAAGTAACTCCAGACCCGTGAAATACAGAGGAAACTGACGTTCCGTACTTTAAAGTCCGCATACCTCAGGAAAATAGGAAAGAAAACAAAGAAAGGTGAGCTGGAACGTGAGTAAGAGCCGAAGAACACAATGCAGAGTCCCGGGGCTTAAGATACTGCACCGGCGACTGAATTCAATTGCATTATATTGCACATTGTACCGAGCATGGGTATTCACGTAACTGCATTAAAAGCCCTCTAACCCATGATTTGTACCCCAGATTCGTAACCGCTCGGGTGGAAAGAACTGCAAATACGTGAATTCTAACAAATTGACATCCACCTCGCAACATTCTCGATAATAATTCATATAAGCTACAAACACCTCGTGGTCCAACAAATCGATTTTCGAGTTCCTGCGACGTTCGAAAATTATTTCGAATAATCGTTCGCGAGTTTCCTCCGGGGGGACAAATTAATCGTAGTCGCCAGTCATGATTTTTGGGTAAATACGTGTCCGTTGCGAACAAACACAACGGAAAGACGGGCCTTTGTGACGTTAACGTCAATTCTATCTTGAATTTCCGATACGAGACGAGCGATGCGAAATTCGAAAATTATCGGCTAGCCTGGTGGCTTTGTCGACTGTAGCGAAAATGTAATTTTTTGTTAATAGAATTCCTCCCCCAAAACTCTTTTTTTACTTTGTTTTTCTTTTTTTTTTTTTGTAACCTACAGATAATTTTATTCCCCGAGGTCCGAGCAACCCCTGAGGTTAAAGGGTACCCACCGCGTGCGGAATTCAAATGAGTGGCCGAATTTAAAAAACACCCCCTCGCTTTAAATAATTATCTACGCGATACAGGTTGCATTTTTCAGGTTTTTACGCCCTCTCGGAAGCTTTTCTCTTTCATAAGTGAATTTCTCCTCTCGCTAATTCGGTTACAAGGCCTCGTTCGGTTTAAAGCGTTGCGTGTAAAAATAGAAGCGGTTCCAAAAGACGTTTATCCGCGATAAACCGTGTACCAGACCGAGATTTCCAGAAATGTATATTTTAAATAAATGTTTCTTCTTAATCGTTCAATTTTTACATCTTTAGCCGTTCACTCCTACCACAGGATAAGTGGTTCGTGGCCCTTTTCTACGTTGTAAATATTTTTCCTTTAGCTTCGATGTTCATGGAAATCCTCTTCGCATCCTTTATTTCCCTTTTATTTCTTTGAGGCACGGTGGTATTAAAATTGTCCCACCTTTTTAATTCGTGAATATGTCCGGTGGGACTATCAGTCCTACCCAATAACAACAACTTTAATTGAATTATTATTATTTCTCTATGTTTTTACATTATGCTATTCCTTTATTAATAAAAATAAGCCAACTTTGTTCAATTTAAGGGGATGTTAAAGTGACATCCGAAAGCTCAATAGTTCATAAAACTTTTTTACGAACTGTGTGTCTCAAATCGTTTCATACTTTAAATCGTGAATATGGAGACCCTAAGGTAGGTCTTGAAACTCGCGAAATTTCATTTTTTACAAACTATTTTTAGAATACCTATAGACAAATTTGAAAAGAATTGAAATTTCATGAGTTTCAGGACCTTCCTTATAGTCTCCCTATTTACGTTGTAACGTTTCAAACTATTCGGTAAACCGAGTTGGGAGAAAAGTTTTATAAACAAAACCACTTCGATGCCACTTTCACATCACCTTAAGGGGATCTGAAAGTGGCATCCGAAAGCTCAATCGTTCATAAAACTTTTCTACGAACTGGGTGTCTCAAATCGTTTCATACTTTAAATCGTGAATATAGAGACCCTAAGGTAGGTCCTGAAAGTCGCGAAATTTCAATTTTTATATACTATTTTTAAAATATCTATAAACAAATTTGAAAAGAATTGAAATTTCATGAATTTCTGGACCTTCCTTATAGTTTCCCTATTCACGTTATAAATTTACAAACTATTCGGTAAACTGAGTTGGGAGAAAAGTTTTATAAACAAATTCTCTTCGATGTCACTTTCGCATCACCTTAAAAAGAAATCAAATTTCTGTGCAACATGGGCCCTCTTATTTTCTAAAATTTGGTTCCTTAAAGGGTTAAACCGCCTCGGTCGGCGATTTTAGTCCTGAAATGGGAAGGAATCGATCTCTCCTAGTGATTCGATCCTCGGAGAACACGGAAGACAAATGAAGAAAGACCTCCGGATGAGCAAACAATTATTGCCTTGGCACGTTCCCAATGTCCGGAATTCCCAACCGGAGCGTGACTACTTCCGGTTCTTTTTTCCCCCCCGAGCTTCACGGATAAACTTCCGAAATGCATCCCACAACACATCTCAGACTTCGTAAGACCCCTCAAAGAAACCCCTCGACTATTTCCACGGGAAAAAAAAACCTGGCGCGCATCGATCTTCCGGAAAAGTTATTTAATTAACCAGCTGGAAGATAATAATCCTTGTTAAAGAAATACACGTCTCTTCGATGGTCAGAATTTCCTTCCTATACCGCCACGAAACCGTGTTTTCCTTTTTCCAAGCAAGCCATTCATGAGAAGAGTTTGAAGCATTCTTTTACTCCTGACTTTCGGCCTTTTTTCTATTTAACAATTTCCACCTAAATAATCATTTTCAGCAGTGGATTTACAGGGCTCGTAAATTCAACGGGTATCGGATTTCCCGCGGGAAACTACAGAAATTGTTACGATTTTCCATTAGTAATTAATATAATATCTTAAAATTGTAAATATTACGTAAATAGTAAATGTCGCATAACCGTGTAAGTTAGAAATGTTTGATTGCTTATAAATTAAATAAATCTACTTTTTGAGGAGAATGCAGGTTTTCGTTCATTTTAGCTAGGTATATATATACTCGAAACGTCGGTAAGCCTAGTTTAAGATCTCGGTGCCATTTCTCTTCCACCGTTCGCCCCTGCCGAAGAATAGCCTCGTTTAACGACAATCGCGTGTTTCAATTGATGACGTCCCCCCTCACGAGCGAGAGAGAACACAAGCTGTCCCGAATTCGACGCTTTAACGTCGAACCTGCAAGGTCGGCCAATTCCCTCGCACATAGGAAAAATCAACAGGCGCTCAGTAAACCCAATTCCGCGATCCCCGGATCGGCGAAAAACGTTCCATTCCGCCCGCGGAAATCCAACGTAAACCCAGCGGAGGGATTTATACCCTCGAAAAGTGAAAACCGTTCCACGTCTCTCGAGACGTCCCCTAACATCGTCGGTAACGCAGAGCTCCCGATCGCTCGGGAGTTACCGACCGAGTCGATCGGCCCGGGCGACCAGAGGCTTGCCGCCTTATTTTTTATTTGCCGTCTCGCATCGCGATCGGTCGCGTTCGCACCTTCTCATGTGAGAACTCGTTCCACTCCGAATATCCCTACTGACTTCGGCACACCCGCGGAGCTCGGAGCGCAGCCCGCCGTACGAACCAACCAGACCCGTCCGTGCCGGAGTACGCGTGCACACTACTCGCCGCTAGCGCGCTTCCCTTCCGCTACCCCCACCACCCGCGCGCTTCGCCCGCTGGCCGCGATGCCTGGGCCAATCAGAGCGCGCCTTTGAGGAGACGGCACAGGAGGGTGGGAGGGAGACGCGGGGAGCGGCGCGCTGCATCCCTGCGTCGCGCGTAGGTCAGGACGGCGCTCCCCCCCTCCCCCAAAGAGCATCCGCGGGGGATCGAACGCATAAGACGCGGTGACGTCACGACCCGAGGGCTAACTCGGCGAAGCGGAAATTAATGCAATTTGTGTCGCGACATTTTTTTCGTCTCCCTGGTATATGTTCCTTCTTCCGAGTATCCGTATTCGTCCCGTCTTTCCTCCGATATGTTGGAATTTATGAGACGAGCGTAACACGGGATGGCACTCTTTCACTTTATTGGAAGTTTACGAACGTCGGAAGACGACTTCCTTCGCGAGCGGAAATTAATGCGGCTTATTGCCGAGGATATTTGAATTCCAATAAATTCTTGGGATTGATTCAATGTAAGTTTATAGGGAACTGTTGACATATTTAGCTTCGTTGAAGGCGAGGTGAAATGACGTTCTTTATTCATAGAAAACGGGTTATTTCATTCATCCGGATATCCATACTTCTCATTCACTACGATATGATAGAATTTGTATTATTAGTCCGTGATGGTTTATGTTCTCCTTGAAACTTGAGATTGGATGGAATAAAAAGTAAATTTGAGATTCTTTTAAACGGTTTATCTTTAAGATAATGCGCAATTTCCATGTTATCCACACTCTTCGGTCATTACGATAGAAGATTAACGATGCTCGAGGGGTGACGTGTGTCTTCCATTGCATTTAGTAATTTTAATTACAACATTAAATTTCAGATTCTTTTAAACCGTTTACCTTCGAGATAATGCGCAATTTCCACGTTATCCGCACTCTTCGGTCATTACGGTAGATGATTAACGATCCTTGAGAGGTGGCATGCATCCTTCATTGCGTTTAGTAATTCTAATTACAACATTAAATTTAAGATTCTTTTAAACCGTTTACCTTAGAGATAATGCGCAATTTCCACGTTATCCACACTCTTATGTCATTACGGTAGAAGATTAACGATGCTCGAGGGGTGGCGTGCGTTTTACATTACATTTAGTAATTTTTATTAAGAAATTAATTTTGAGTTTCTTTTAAACGGTTTACCTTCGAGATAATGCGCAATTTCCACGTTATCCACACTCTTCGGTCATTACGGTAGATGATTAACGATCCTTGAGAGGTGGCATGCATCCTTCACTGCGTTAAGTAATTTTAATTACAACATTAAATTTCAGATTTTTTTAAACCGTTTACCTTCGAGATAATGCGCAATTTCCACATTATCCGCACTCTTCGGTCATTACGGCAGAAGATTAACGATGCTCGAGGGGTGGCGTGCGTCCTGCATTGCGTGTGGCTTACGACGTTATCGCGTCCCCTTAAAAGACGCACATACGCACGATCCTCAAAACACGTACGACGTAGTAACGTCGCGAAACGCCCCCGCGATGTTACGACGAGAGAAATAAAATATTCTTTCAATAAGTGTACCATCAGCTGGGCCCTCAAACTTTATGGATTCGTGGTATCGCGTCGATAAATTATTTAGAGGTCGACAGCCTCGATTTCAGATATTTCATACGTTTATTGTATACTTCTGAGGGTAGTAAAGATGCGAAGTAATATTTTCTACGCATAGATATAAAAATGCGTGAGAATTGGATGTGGAAACAAATAAAAGAAATGGACAACAAAAGAAACTGATCTCAATTTATTTCCCTCACTCCTTTTTTTAGATACGTTGTGCATGAAAATGTCGTCACGTGACATCCACGTTAGTTTAATTCGCGTTTTGCCTATAATACACGGCTCGCCAGAAATAAAAAGACAGTAACTTCTAAAAATTAATATCGTCTCGCTAATCAAATTACCATACATATTCGGCACAATGGAAGGAAACTATGATCATATCTCAAAAATTAGAAAAATATCTGATTATTTCACCGAGATTAAATGACTTTTTTTTTTATCATCCTAACAAGTACACATGTTACTCTACGATTTGCACGGTTTTTATTTTGAGGTGTTGTGATCTTTTTAGCAGTCAGTATTTGTCCAAAATGGAAGACGGAAATCACGATGGCGTCACGAAGGGGACGAAACGGAGAATTTCCGCAGGAATCTCTGCTTTTTAGCCCTTTTCTAAGCTGCTTAATTGGAAACGTCGGTTTGCGGGGGAAACGAACCGCAACTTCAAGACCGGATGTTATTGCAACGCATATTTCATCTCGGAGGAAAATTCAAGCTCTTTCATCCGCAAACTAAGGCGTTCAAACAAATTATAGATAAAAAGGGAAAGAAATAGAAACGAAACACCCTTTCAAACGGATAAGAAATTTCTCTGAACTTCATTTAAAAGGATTTCCGTTACCCTTTCAGCAAGGACATTTTTGTGTCCCTTTGAGTTAAATTTGAAAAAGGCCATTAAAACGATTTTTTTAACGAAACATACATATAAACAAACATGAAAAAAATGAGACGGCGTATACTTCTGCACGATGTCATATCGATTTTAAGCAAGATATTCATTCTTCTGTAAATTGCGTTCGAATAAATTACAGGTAGGACAGAAGGAAAAAAATAAATAAATAAAAAGTTCCATTATAGGAATATGAACTTTCTGTAAATTAAACTTGTAAGAACTGGTGCTATCTTTACGGCAAAGCTATTTACGTCTTGAAATAATACTTGAAAAAGAGTTGAATAATTCCTTTACAGAAGTAAGAAAATTAGAGCCTTAAGGAAATCAAGATCTTTCATTTTTTTTTCACGTTGTTGAATAAATTATAACCGAGTTAGCAGTAAATATACGGCGAAAATTTGAAAGCGCATTAAAAAGGCGGCAAGTGTAAGAATATTCAGGACGTATTTCATTATTTATTAATTTAATCATTCCTGATAGACATTCGTGTTCCCGTGCACCACGATCGACTAAAATGCACTAAAAAGAACAGCGGAAAGTTATTAAAGTATTGCACCCGTGTGCACTTTGAAAGGAAGATAAAAACATTTCGAAGCTTTCCACCGAAACCATAGCGGAGATTTAGAAACGGGGACAACAGCCAGAGAAATGAGAATGGGAAATACGGGTGTAAGTCGAGTTTTAATTGACTTTCTGACGAGGCAAGTCGAAATCCGAATTCGAAGCGACTCCGTTGAGGGGACCAAGTCGTTCCGAAGAATCCCGAAGAGCGGAATCACCTAAACGAGAGTTTTAATTGATTCCGTAATGAGGTAAATTGAATCTTGTGTTACGTTTCCCGACGTCAAGTTCTCTACACGAATCCCTAATTACCGACGTAAACTGTCAATCCAGAAAATTACTCCCTCAGTCAGGCACAAGAAATCGTTACTTAAAAAAACTGACAAAAACAAAAATTACCATAACCGATCCCCAGACATGACAATTAATTTACTTAAAATAAAGAACTTACTTAAATGTAATACAGTAGTACAGGCAGATTTGATTAAAAACGTTATTAAAAGGTAATACAAAACTGCGAATCTCGAGAAGTGACTTTTAATTTACTAGAGCTAATGAATATCGATTGTCTTTCAGTTCCTCAAAAGCTCAATTTCTTACACTTTGACATTATGTTTAGACAAATACTGCATGATTTACTGAACACAAAATGGCTGAAAAATGGGCTAAAAGAAGTGTTTCTAAACTTTTTCTTTTATTTCGATAAATTAATAATAAATTACGGAAATTCCGTTGGTGAATTGCCCACGGTCGGGGGTGTAAAAATCGTTTTTTACGACTGAAATGGAGCGTTTTAACCACATTTGCCCGCAGACCGGGACGCGAGCTCGTTTTGTATAATTTTAAGTGAGTACTTTTAACGAGCGTTTACGCGCACACGGTGCGATCGTTATAGGGCGCGGGTTGTAAACCGACGTTTCTTCTGTAAAGCCCTTGATGAAGTTTTTCCCGCCGTGGACGGTTTAATCGTTGCCCCGATGAGAGCGGGATTCTTTTACAGGTCGTTCCAAGAGCCGCATACGTAAAGAGACCGCACGCGGAATCGCGGAATCCGCGACGCTCCCCTTTACGGTTGCTTCCTTAACAGCTCTGATAAAGAACCCTCCTCTGTCTTTCGCCCCATTCTCGTAAATCTTTATACCTCTGTTTACTCGGCCAACCGCGTCGAGATCTCTCATTATTTTTGGAGATTCCCGCAAAAAGACGATAGGGAATTTCCGAAAGTGCATCTCGAGGGCGCATCCGAAGATGTCGGTAATCTCCCCCGATAAGGATCCCCCCAACTTTACGTTTCATGAATATCTTCCTTCATGAATATATTCAGGAATTACAACGGGTGGTGCTAATCGCCGTTTTGGCCCTCAGGTTTATCGGAAAGTTCCTCCGGAATTTAAGCTTGGAAGGGGTTCGTGTAAGTCCTCCTTATCCAAAGGGCAAGTCCTTCCAAAGTCCATCGTTCTGATAATTCCACCCCTTAGCGTAATCGGACTGCGATTAAATTCGACTGCGAGTATGTTTCATAGAGCCGAATTAATTGTATTAATGTTACATACCCGAATAAAAATATTTCCAGTGTCGTGAAGTTTTATTATATTCGTAGAAATTAAGTAAGATTAAAAATTGCATATGCAAAATATTCCCATATATGTGGAGAATCGATTTCAAAAGAAGTAATAGTCAGAGTTCGACTGCGAGTATGTTTCATAGAGCCGAATGAATTGTATTAATGTTACATACCCGAATAAAAATATTTCCAGTGTCGTGAAGTTTTATCATATTCGTAGAAATTAAGTAAGATTAAAAATTGCATATGCAAAATATTCTCATATATGTGGAGAATCGATTTCAAAAGGAGTAATAGTCAGAGTTCGACTGCGAGTATGTTTCATAGAGCCGAATGAATTGTATTAATGTTACATACCCGAATAAAAATATTTCCAGTGTCGTGAAGTTTTATCATATTCGTAGAAATTAAGTAAGATTAAAAATTGCATATGCAAATTATTCTCATATATGTGGAGAATCGATTTCAAAAGAAGTAAGTCAGAAATAAGGATCTGGACCAAAGTACCAACTTATCATTATACATCTTTAAGATGAAGCTCGTGCACTTTGCACTTCATTCCTAGTACCCACGGGAAAAAAAAAATTGTATAGATAAATATATTAGAGTACATTATAAAAGGGAATTTTTCTTAAAATTGGCATCAATAAAGATTATGCAAAAATTACCTAGATTTAACGCATCTATGCCCGGAAAACAGATCGAGCGAGATCAACTTTGAGTATGACATTATTACGATCAAAATACTTCTGGATGGAAATTCAAAAATGTAGGGAAATGATTCGCAAAGCAATATATTCAGGATTTTCTTGTTCGACCGTCCCGACAAATTCGCATCGCAAAAATGCTCTCGCAGCGTTCCGGCTTTTTCGACACCTCCAATTCGGATCCGGAGCTTCGAAAAAATCGTCGGAAAAAAGTGTCTCGCCCCCTCACGAACAATTTGGCCAGTTTCCGAAACGCAAACACAACTGGAAAACAATTGGGCGAGCAGTTGGAAAAGCTTTCGGTGGTCTGCTCGCGGGTAATCGCGAGATCTCCCTTTTTCGAGGAAATTTACGAGGTCCGCTTTACAGAAGTTCCTCCGCTCCCGTATTTAACGATTTTCCGCGAACGGAGGAAAAAAGAAGGCTCCCTCAAACGTCAAGGAAACGGAAGAGAAAGAAACGAGGAATCGATTCTCGAAGACCAACGGCAGAAGGGCCGAATAAACTGGCGCGAACTCCTCGAGAAAATTAACCCCGTTTGTCCGCAAAGTTCGGTAATTGGATGCCCGGACATTGCAAATAAACCGAACGTAAATTTTGAGGAGGATAAAGGGAATTAGACCCCCTGACAAATTCCACCCCCTCGGTAACCCCTCTAGGAATAAGTAGGGTCGTGGATTTAGGCGCATCATAACTTCCCTGAACTCTTTCCCCCTCGTTAATGGAACAATCTGGGAATTAATCCTAGCAGCTATAGTACATCGTTGATATGAAACATCATATGGTGATATGAAAGGGTCATTCTATATATATATATAAAGCGTCGAAATATTTATACAACTTTTCTTCAAACTGGGTGCACCGAATCATTTGAAACTTCAGCAAGTAATTATGAAGGCCCGAAGGAAGAACGCGATACATTTAAAATTTCATTTTTTATAAGAAATGTTTTTATTTCTCCCAGACTAGAACCAAATAAGACATTTTTATTAGAAAAATGAAATTTCACGAACATCGCGTTCTTCCTTAGGGCCTTCATAATCTCGTGCTAAAGTTTAAGATAATTCAGTTGAGCCAGTTTGGAGAAAAATTTTATAAATATTTTCACGTTTTGTTATATATATGGAATAGTCGATCGTTCATGAAACTTTTTTTAAACTGGCTATACCTAGTCGTTTCAAACTTTACAACGTGAACATGAAGGCTATAAGGAAGGTCCTGAGAGTCATGAATTTCATATTTTATAAAAAATTTTGAAAATACCTATAAATAAATTTAAAAAAATGAAATTATATCTTGTCAGGACCTTCCTTATAGCCTTCATATTCACATTGTCAAGTTTGAAACGGTTTGGTACACCCAGTTCAGAGAAAAGTTTCATGAACAAATGATTCTTAGGATGCCACTTTCACATCACCTTAACCCTTTACACTCCTTTGTTGAGCGTGGCTCGACATCAGTAATTGATGTTTCAATAATTCAGAGTGCATAGGGTTAACAGCTCCAAAAATAATTACTTGAAATTCAAGGAACATAACGCGCGTTATTTGTAATCCCTACAAGCCCAAATTATTCACGAGATTTTTTACTGTACACGTTCATCGCTTCATAATTTTTCTAGCGAAGGAAAAAAATAGGCGCCATAAATTTAATATAAGAAATTAACATAATAAAATCGGAAAATTATATCCAGGGAATTGGAATGAATATGACATTTTTTACATACAGGCTAATTTTCCGTTTACTGCGAAATATTAATCAAAGGCATGTGCATCATCCAGCTAAAAGTCATCGCCCTTGATCCGAAGGAAGTATCATGTATTGTCGAGAACTCTCCATAGTTGACAACTCCCTCGCAACCTAACCTAACCTAACCTAATTTCCCACGAGACAGTACGGTGCACGCTTCATAATTTGTGATAGTAGGTACAGGAGGAAACAAGGCAAAATGGGTTTCGAAAAAAAAAAGATTGGAAAACGAGGTTTTATAGCTGAAACACGAGAGGTCTCTCAAATTCCGATAATACGATTTATTGCTCTATTTACTCTCTTTACTGTTGTCCAGGGAAAAAGTACGCTATTGCTCTGACTCCATCAGCATTAAGTTTTGAAAATCGAGCGATGGGAAAATCCAGCTCGCCCCCTATATCACGATATGACAATGGTGGCGACTAAATATCGGTAATCCAATAAAATATTCATTGCAATTAACGCGATTTATCGAGTGCGCATCGGCAGCGCTCCAGGTAATGATAAAAAGCACCCACAAAAGCAAATAATTAATCAACAGCTCAAGATAATACATATGATTACTTAACGAATATACCTAACATCCAAAAAAGTATTATTACTATTTCAACAACAATTTGGAATTAATGCCTCGTCCTTCTCCATATCTATTAGTAATTAATTCCCTTTGTGATCCGAGAGTCTAAAATCGCCTTGTAATTGTCGAGTCAGACTTGACATAGGACTGAAAAAGGTTACGAAATTAAAAAAAAGAACGTAAGGTTATTAAAACGTCACATGTCATTAAATACCGCCTTAAAAAAATTTCAAGGATATAAACAAATCTTAGGATAAATTGTACAAAGAAACGTAGTCATCTTTCTTAAGTGGCTCCAAGAGATTGCCTCCCGCTCCTTATCTACGAATTCGAAAAATTTAACTCAAACTACCAATATTTTTTTATTATTATCGACTTGCAGTCTACAATTCATCGACACCCGATTCATCGTCAAAAGTCAATTTCACCGTCAAAGTCCAATTTCGTGTGACATAATGTGCATAAATTACATAAAGTGCATAAAGCACTGCCGCTCGTTAGGTGGCTGCACTTTGCGGTCCGTAATAGCGAAGAGCAAGAGGAAGGGTTGAAAAAGGAGAAAGACCCCTTTCGGACAATTTTATCGAGCCGGTACTCGCCGTACTCACATTCGTTACAGGGAGAGGAGGAGTAAGTGCAAGTGGACACGTCATTGCAGGTGCACCGAGAGGTGCAGGTACTCGTGAGCGCCCCGAGTTTCAATTGCTGTCTTTGGTCGTCTCATGGCACAAACGGCAGTACCTGCCGGGGTGGCTGTCGGTTACTGCATTCCGGGGTAATTGTACTCGTAGGTAAACACATGTTGGGACAATACCGGGAACAATGGCCGACTCCGAGCCACCGTAGTTTATATTCCAAAGTAAAGCGGACGAGCTCCGAGGACCGCCGACGAGGGGTAAGCTAGTGCTGCTACTGATTCTAGTACTAGTACCTGCGGTCGGTACCGAGAGACTTGGTCACCGTATCAAAAAAGAAAAAAAAATTGCTAGAAGGTACAATGTGTACTTTCGTAGACGTCTAACGTTTCGTCCCGATGTTCATGCAATGTGCTTTGAAAAGGGATATAATGATAGGGACCAATCTCTGCCACATGACGATTGATTAGCTATCGTTCTAATTTCATAAGTTTAGTAACTTATGAGTATTAGGTAGATCCCAAAGTGGAGTCTATTGACACAAGCAATCAATGTACAATGTGATCTCTTATAGACATCTAACGTTTCGTCGCGATATTCATGCCATGGGCTTTGGAAAGGGATATAATGATAGGGATCAATCTCTGCCACGTGACGATTGATTAGCTTTCATTCTAATTTCATAAGTTTAGTAAGTTATGGGTATTAGGTAGATTCCAAAGTGAAGCAAGTAGGTACAAGCAATCAATGTACAATGTGATCTCTTGTAGACATGTGACATTTCGTCGTGATATTCATGCCATGTGCTTTGAAAAGGGATATAATGATAGGGACCAATCTCTGCCACATGACGATTGATTAGGTTTCATTCTAATTTCATAAGTTAGTAATTTATGGGTATTAGGTAGATCCCAAAGTGGAGTCTATAGACACAAGCAATCAATGTACAATGTGATCTCTTGTAGACATCTAACGTTTCGTCCCGATATTCATGCCATGTGTTTTGGAAAGGGATATAATGGTAGGGACCAATCTCTGCCACATGACGATTGATTAGCTTTCATTCTAATTTCATAAGTTTGGTAACTTAAGGGTGTTAGAGATGAATCCTCACGATGAATCGATTATCGTGACCATAACGCTTTTACAAGGCTCTTTACAGATCGCTCTTTCGCTCCAAGTACCCTGGAATCGAGAATTCATTGAACCAAAGAAATATTTCTTCGAAGAGCGCAAAATGAATGTTTAATTAATTCAAAGAATAATTATTTAACTCAAACTCAAATGAATTGTCACAATTCCGATAAAATGTTGCACTCAATTTATTTAAGTTTACTTGAGTCAAATAATTATCCTTTGAATAAAGAAAATATTTCTCTGGTACTATTCGATGACAATTTTTCTCAGGGTATGTACAGTGCCCGCAGCTTTGACGTAATTTCATGTAAAACAAAGAATACTTGAAACGTCACTGGAGACATTGTCAACCATAGAATGCTCTCCAATGGTAAAAAGAGCAAAGGGATTGATAAAGAACAAAGTCTCGAATGAAATTGTGCCTTCGGTCGGTAAAAGACATCGCTGCAGAGGCGCCGATTCGGGGTTCACATTCGCAAAGGAAAAAGCCCGGGAATAATGTATGAATCTCCCTGTAGACCGAGGCGTGGACAATGTCGGTGTTTGAGCACCAGGAGGAAAGGAACGAAAAGTCAGAAAGGATGCGCTTTGCCGTTGGCTACCGTGGTGCAACGTCGACTGCGGCGACCGGTCGCCTTATACCGACGAGAAGCCTTAAAATTACTTCCAGCTACCCTTTGTGCACGATGCACGTTGGTGCACGTCGGCCCGGCACCGAGCCCACTCGGTATTGGTTTTCAACAAGCGACGGAGACGGAATTCTTCCGAGGAATTTCGTTGGTCCGCGGTAAGATTGCGCCCTACGAAGGATGCGACGATAAAATCTTCAAAAGGAGATGAAATTATGAAAAGAAATTTTAAACGACTGGTTGACGAGCTTACATTATTTTACATTTTATGGATGTGAATTTTCTTGGCGGTTGACATTTTCTTCGGAACTTGTTTTCAGCTTGGTCAACCTTTACTGTCTATAATATGTTATCGATTGAAAAATATAGGTATTGGTTTTTAACAAACGGTGGAGACGGAATTGTCCGCAGTAAGGTTCCGCCTTACGAGGGATGCAACGATAATATCCTCGAAAATATATGATGAAATTATGGGGAAAAAAAAAGACATTAAGTGACTGATTGACTTTAGATTATTTTACATTTTGAGGATGTGAAGTTTGTTGGCAGTTGACATTTTCTTCGGAACTCATTATCAACTAGACCAACCTTTACTGTCTATAATCTGTTATCGACAGGTTATCAATAGAAAAAAATCTTTTACCGGTACGTTCAAAGATATTTCAGAATGAGGGTGGATCCTCCGAAATAGAAGCTCGGTTGCAGACAGGAAGATAGAAAATTGATCTCTAATCACATGGAGCACCACATAAACCAATTATGACCCGATCTAACGTTTCTTCCTCAACATCTTATTGATGTAATATTTTTAATCTTCCAAAGGTGTGAATCACGTGGCGTTACTAGATTATTTAGTACTTTTTTAAAATGGGTATCACCTCCTTTTTTAATTTAATATTTTTAGGACTGAAGGTCTAAGTTGGAAAAAAGATTGGATCATTTCTTTAAATCTTGGACAAATTCCATTCGTCGGGGATAAATTTCGTCTATATTTCATCTAGAAAGAAACACTCCGACTTTTCCCACTTCTACCTAGAAATGTAAAACTTTCACCGGTAAACTCGGGAAGATGGCGTTTCTCGATCACAATAGATCATCCTGGAAATAAACTAGACTGCAGACGTGAGGAAGGAAATAAAAATCTGTTATCTTGTAATATCGGGACCACATAAATTACGCTCCAGTCAGGTTTTCTCTTGGACATTTTGTCGTTGCAGTCCTCTGCATCCCCTAGAGATCGATGTAATATGACGATGCCTATCTCAACATTCCTTTAACCCATAACCAATGAGATGTAGTCAGATTTTCGCCCCATCCTTTCCTGCTGTAACTAAAACGTCATCTCATCGGTTACCGATTGATATTTTATCTCAATTTAAAAAGAGCATTGTTTCAATATCGCATCTTTAAGGATGACAATCCTCCTTGAGAATGACATAATATCGATTGACAAAAGAGAGGATCATTTCCTCCACATTTTCATCAAACCATTCCCTTAAATCTTTTGAATGAAAACTTTTCAGCGGAGGCCCTCACCATGATCTTTCAATATCACGATGGATCATTTAGAAAAATAGTAACACTCCGTCCTCGAGAAATCGATATCGCACGATAATGCGAATAGCATTTCTTTCCGATTACTATTTCATTCGTTTGAATTAAATACCTTCCAAGATGAAAGCCTTGGATTCCAGTATACCTCTGCTTAACGAGATGTGGGATCATTTCCTCCATGATTTCCTGAAATCATTGCCTTAAATTTCGAGAGAATTTCTTTCGCGGGCTTTATATTTAAGGATAATTACGTCTAAAATTCACTCAGGGAAAATAAACTCCAATTTTTATGGTCTTGACGTAGAGAACCTTTCATCAAAGTAACACTCCAGGTAGAGAGGAAGAATGAAATAAAAGTCGGTTTTTCTGTAGGGTCGATACTAGATAAATTACGTCCCAGTGTAAGGTTTCTTCTTGAACCCCTTACTGATACGGCCTTCTCTGTCCCAGAGAGATCAATATCATACAATGATACGTACAGCATTCTTTCCAGATTACTTTTTCATTACTTTGAATTAAATACCTTCCAAGATGAAAGCCTTGGATTCCAGTGTACGTCTGCTTAACGAGATGTGAGATCATTTCCTCCATGATTTCGTGAAATCATTGCCTTAAATCTCGAGAGAATTTCTTTCGCGGGCACTAAATTACGCCTAGAATTCACCCAGGGAAAATAAACTCCAATTTTTATAGCCTTGACGTAGAGAACCTTTCATCAAAGTAACACTCCAGGTAGAGAGGAAGAATGAAATAAAAGTCGGTTTTTCTGTAGGGTCGATACTAGATAAATTACGTCCCAGTGTAAGGTTTCTTCTTGAACCCCTTACTGATAGGGCCTTCTACGTCCTCCAGGGATCGATATCACGTGATGGTGCGTACCTCAACATTCCTTCCACATTACTGCTTCGTTCGCTTGAATTAAGTACCTTCCAAAGTGAAAGCCCAGTGTTCCGCCATTTAGCTGGTAATGAGATAACGTCCTCCATAATATCATGAAATGATTTCCTGAAATCTCGAGAAAATTTCTTTTGCGGGCGCTAAACACGGGTCGGAACTCACCCCGATAAAAAAGTTCCGACAACTTTCACCTCCTCAACGCAGAAAACCTTTCATCGGAGGATCCGGAGATGGTGTTTCTGGGTCAGGATGGATCCTCCAGAAGAGGAGCTGGACCCGAGGAGGAGCGGGAAGTGGAGGTCTGTTTCGTCGTAGCATCGGTGGCGCATAATCGTTGAATTAAAAGGGGGACGTGGACGAGGGGAGGAAGAGGACATCTCCCCTTGACGAAGAAAACGTTATCGAGCGAGGAAAAGGCCGTAATGGCTGCGAACTGAATCCAACCGAGATGGGAACTTAAAGAGAACGACGGACACGGGGGATGAGCAGAGACGAGGGCATGATTGTGGAAAAAGAGATGGCGAGGACGGAGGGAGGAAATTGTACCGGTTTTAAGACACCAACCCTCCCTTTTCCTTCTTTAGGACCTTCCTCGAACCTTCGCTCGGTCCTATTCCCCGTTCTTCCAGAAAACGGAAGCGGTCCAAAGGAAAATTTGTTTTCCGAACCAAGTAGGGAAATGAGGGAAGTGGAAACGAAAATCTGCGAGATAAACCACTGGAAAGGGATGGGATTAAAACCAAGACCAAAGGATGAGCAGTCTTTCAAGTGGCAACTCTTAAAATTGTTCTCCCCTCCTTTGGGTTCCTTCCACCGAGCAGTAAACATTAAAGAGTAATTTTCCATTTTCTTCGTTTTTTCCTCGGATCTACCGCAGACTTGCGAGCAAAGGGAAATGCAAAACTAGTTCCTAAGTTCTCGCAGAAGCTACGAAACAATTTACAGAAGAATTTCTTTTCGTAATCGAGTAGAAAAAAAAGTCGGAAATGAAATGAAAAGAATTATCCTTGCATTCTCTGGCTCGTTTCTACCACGCAAAAGGCTTTAAAGTGCCATTTACCTTTTTAGTTTCGGGTAGGGTCTACTTCAGATATACAACCAGGGGGTCTATTACGTAAAGCAAATTGAGCGAAAATGTGAAAAATGAGTAGCTGACGGTATTACGGAAGGTTTTTGGTGGTGAAAATGCAAAACCATTCATGTGAACTGGGTCGGCACAAATTTTTAAGCGAAAAAGTGAAGCGTACAAGAAAAGATAAAAAAATAAGCGCCGTGAACGCCATCTTCCACGGATTTTGACACCAAAATTCAAAATAGAAAACGTGGGTGTTTTGATTTTTGACAACAATCGTATTCGGGGATGTTATAATAACTTTATTAGAAGAAGAAAAGAAATACATGATACCGCAGACCCATTTTCGTGAGAAGAAAGAGAATTTACTAGGATGTACAGGTTAGTTTTTGTTATTGCTAGGTTATATTACATTATTAAACATTGAAAACTGTTAAATAATTCATGCTTACATGACACGATAAGAAAATTATATCGTTGAACTTCTAATTATAGTAAACGTAACTATGAATGTAATACATATTTAAAAAATATGAATAGACTCGAGTCCTCTTCTTATCTTTTAACGGCTTTCCATCTTCCCGCTTTTCCTGCCTATAACCCGCACCTCTCAACAATGTTCGATTTACAAGGTATATACCTTTATTTGCAATATTACTAGACCGGAAGTGCTAGTGATCTCGTTCTTTCATATAGCGAATACGTAATTCGGTGAATAAACCCACGTGAGATGGGAGTGCGAGAAGTGAGCGCGCTCGTCAAAAATACGTAATAAACGCCCTGGAAATAATACAGAATGCAGTTTCTAAATCCTTCTGCTAGGTAAGAGCAAAAATTCATTTCGAAATCAAAGAGGAAAGGCACCCGAAAGATGAAGTCTTCTAAACGTAAACCCTTTAAATTGTCTCTCTGGGTCGCTTCCACCACACAGTGAACACTAAAGAGCAGTTTTCTGTTTTCTTTAGTCTCTGGTCGGATCAACTGCAGACTTGCAGTCGAAAGGGGATGCAGAATGCGGGCCATGTTTGTCCACTGCAAATCGAAGCACTTTCCTCGAAATGCGGAGCCCTCGAGGGTGGCTGGCGAGCGGGTGGAGAGGAAAGAGTATTTGCAGAGAGCCGCGGGGCTTGTCAATTAGAATCGATCGATCGAACTTACGGCCGTGCCGCCCTTAACTGTCCTCCAAAGTGTCTCAATAAAGTCCCGAGTTCAAGGGTCGAAGATCGATCGAACAACTCTCTCCCCATCGATTTACAAGTAGAGCTCGGGATCCTTCCTCGAAAATATCTTGGAAAATCTCACATTGAAATTCATCCCTGTCACCTCCCTCGAACATAGGAATTATCATTTAAAAGTAATACAAGTACAATAATTATAAAGAAATCGAAGTAAAACTACAGAAATCCTCTGGATTCATGCTTTCTGGGGCCCTAATTGACTGCAGAGGGACCCCCTGCGCCATCTGTGATTTCCAGGTCAATTAAATTTCCACTCCAAGATCTCGTATTCCCATCGTTTTAGCATAGAAGCGCATACAACACTTTTTTTGCCTTTATCCCGTTCAAATGCGAGTTTATCGATAACCAGAGTGTTCTAAATTGTCGTAAAATTCTCCTGACCCTATCGCATCTCATATCGGAGCCTTCGATAATTGTATATTGATCGAAATATGAGAGCTCGACGGCATTTTGATTTTAGTCTGGGCTGAGTTAAAAGATTTTTTTAAAAAATCCCGAATTTTGAATGTGTCAGGACAATTCTTAGATGATCAGGAGTGATGTGTCAAAGTTTCGGACAGTTTGGTATAATACTCTTAAAAAAAAGTGTTGTATTCGAATAGACTGATTTGAAGGGGTTTTCACTTCACCTTAAGGTGATGTGAAAGTGGCGCCAAAGAGCTATTTGGGTTTACCGAATCGCTTTAAACTGTACCACATCAATATGGAGATTATAAGGAAGGTCCTGAAATTCATGAAATTTCAATTTTCTTTTTTTCAAATCAGTTTATAGGTATTATTTTAAATTTTGCATAAGAAATAAAATTTTATTAGGGTCAGGACCTTCTTTACAGATTCCACATTCGCATTGTCAAACTTGAAATGATTCGGTACATCCAGTTCAATGAAAAGTTCCATGAACGATGGTCCCTTCAGATGCCACTTTGAAATCCCTTTAACAGTATTTGGATAAATAAATGTAACGAGGATATTATCTGCGGATCGAGGTTATCTTCTCTATCTATTACTTAAATTGCTGACAAACACATTCCGTGCATTTTCATTCGTGATAGAAAATAAATGCAAATTAACATCATTATATAGGCAGTGAGCTATTTATATTCATCCACGTGGTTTTTAATTCCTTGCTTTTTACAAGATTATAGACATTATGTACATCACTGTATGTTGTTTTTACTCTTGGCATATATTTCAAAAATTGTAATGAAAGTGTAATCACTTTTTTCATAGTCTGCTCTCCGTGGGTGGTCTACCGGGTGGGTCGATCAAATCGATCTAATCGGTTATGTCGATCGGGGTAAACCTACACCAAGCCTCTCTCCATCCCGATCTTTCTTTCAAAGACCTAAAGGAGAACCATGAGAGGCGCTCTTGGATTTTCGAGCCTGGCAATCTGGCGCACTGCAGAGTACAGTCTCGGTGCGCAGGTGCGTATGTACCTGGCCACCCACGAAGCGAAAAAAGCGAAAAAAATTAGCGACGAGCCTCGCCTAACCCTCTGCATAATTCAATATGGTGTTGCGTCCACTTCCGGAGAAGACAGCAAACCCTTTCGATGCCCTTAATCCCGGAAACGCGAGATTTTCACTTTTTTAACAAAACCTATACAGGTAACCCGATATCCTGCCAGAGATGAGCCCAGGAAATTAATTCCTTTAAGCCGAGATCCTTTGATATGCTCCCATAAAGGCCATTTTTTTCCCTTTTGACGCTAAAAAGATATATAAGCGTGAAAATGAACTTTTATATACTGGCTGAAGACGACCTGAAATAGCTCTCCTAGTTCCTCCGCCGACAAAAACTGGGCAAAGAGTGACAAATTAAAAGGGGTAAAGTAATCAGGATTTACTCGTTAAGGTGAAGTGAAACTCCCTTCAAATCCGTCGATTCGAATACAAATAAAATACTAAAATGGCGTCGAGATCTCATATTTCGATCAATATACAATTATCGAAAGCTCTGATATGTGAAACAAAAGGGTCAGGACAATTTTACAACAATTTAGAACACTCTGGTAATCGATAAACTCGCATTTGAACGGGATAAAGACAAAAAAAGTGTTGTATGCGCTTCTATGCTAAAACGGTGGGAATACGAGGTCTCGGAGTGAAAATTTAATTGACCTGGAAATCACAGATGGCGCAGGGGGTCCCTCTGCAGTCAATTAGGACCCCAGAAAGCATGAATCCAGAAGATTTCTGCAGTTTTACTTCGATTTCTTGATATTTATTGTATGAAAACAACAGGTGGAGTATGCCATTTGGTACAGAATCCAATATAATTCGATACAGCTGTCAATATAAAAACGAACGTCGGCAGCGTAGGCATTTAGAAAAATCTTCATTATCGACGTCGATCAAGTTCCTCGACGTGTTTCACTTCACCTTAAGTGATAAAACCGAGACTGACCGAGGTCCTTTTGTCAAGATTTAAATTGGATTATCTTGAATACCTGCCAAAGGATTAAAAAAAAATGGAGAAATAGGTACAACAAAAGTTGACTTTCGGAGGGTCGAACGAAAGTACCTTATTCAAAATGCAGATCGAGCCTGCGCTTCGCCCAGCTGGTTTCTTATTTCCCAGGCAAGAGGGGAGCGAACGTAAGGGTGCACCGTGAAGTTGCGAAAATACCGAGGCTTTCGACAGGGAAGGCCCCGAAAGCTTCGGGGAAAGTCCAGAAAGTTGAAAGGAGGATATTGCGAGCCGAGGAACGAAAGGATTGATAGGGGGCCAACCGGCGAGGCGAGTCCCGGAGTAAAAGATTGCTGTTCGCGAAACTTATCCGGCGAACTTTGCCGAAATCGCGCGAGAAGGCGGCATTTTTCCTAGGAAGGCGCCTCCGCGCCCGAAAGCTGGCCGAAGGGGGCAAGTTTTACGGGGGAGGGCGCGAATAAACGTGGGTGCACCAGGACGGAAGTAAAGTGGATCCGCTCGTGAATCAAAATTTCCTCGCGACCTCCGCGCCGGCCGTGCCCTCGCACCTTCACAAGAGAGCCCAATTCGCTTCCACGGAGAGGCTGAAAGAAGTCGCGGAAATCCTCTCGGAGGAATTTCAATGTCCTCGAGGAATCCTGGCTTGGGGAGATCCTCCTTACTCGAGCCGAGAGAGGCTTTACCGAATTCCTCGCCGACTCGTTTGCGGTTGATCAAAATTGCCATCTGCGGGGATACGTCCTTTTTTCCCTCCGTTCTTACCTAGAAGGTTGGTTCGGGAAGCGTTTACTTTATTTCCTAAATCCCTCTTGGGATTATTTGCAGTCGTTTTCAATTGATATTCCTGAAAACATGCAGTTTTCTTTCTTTTTCTATTTCACTTCATTTGGCAGATTATTTATCTTGTTTAGGGCTTCTTCAATTCCACCCTGGTACGTTTGCTATTCGTAAAAATTAACATTTTCGTGAATGAAAAATAATTCCTTTCTTAATTCGTATGATTATTAAGAAAGCGTTTATTTAAGGTTTCCTGCGCAGTTTATCCGCAGGTGGTAAAAATCGACATCTGCTACCCTGTTAAAATAAATATTGAAATTTTATAAAACTTCTGTGGGAAGTTTCATTTGGACGCGGTATACTAAGTTTATAACATTTCCAAACAACATTTACAACGTGTATCAGTACATAACTGGGCTCATGTTTCTACAAAATTGTACAAAGTTTTAATGACGTTAGAAAAATACAAATTTATATCGAAGTTTATCATAAATATATATAATAATTCACTTTTGAGACATGAAATTTTTACTTTTACCACAACTTTATGTACCAAAAGTGTATGAATTTTATGAATTTTTTGAACAGGGTAGAATGTATGCACATGAATTTTTTTTCGACTCCAAGGCCGACTGAGCATTTGTTGTATTAAAGAAGAAACCCAAAATGTTGAGAGTCCCAATTTCCCGCCTTATTCCCAAATTTACCCTTTCGGTAAACAACCCCCATTTCACCCCGCATTTGCGCGGAAAAGATGCACCGCCTCCTGCAAACTCCGTCGTTTTCTCCCACGATGCATCCGCGAGGGCGGCGTTTCTCTCAAAGTGGTACTTTTCGACTCCGGCACCCTGTTTGAAACATCCCTCTGAAGGCTCGCCTCAAACCGGAAAGTATCGAGCACAAAATTAGCATTTATTTATTACCATGTTTTTCTTTTTCTTCCCCACCAGAGTCGAACACCAATATTTAAAATTCCAATTTCACGCCCCTGTTCCTGCATTTACCTTCCCACCGACTAGCTCTCGTTCCCCTCCTTATTTCCGGGGAGAATGTGCACCACCTTTCGCAAACTGCATTTCGCGTTCCCGCAGAATGCAGCTGCAAGAGGTGCATTTCTCTCGGGCACTTCCCCCGGGGGGAAGTTTCGCGCGGAGCATTTTTTTTTTAAAGTCCCCGTTATCCCTACAGGAATTTTTAATTGTTATTAAAATTAGCCCCCTTGTGGCTCGGCTCTTTCGCTTTAACCCTTTCTCGTCGTCTCGGTGAGTGCAGCGATATCTCTCGCGCGGTAAAACTCGAGTGCACCGGGAGGCCCGGGGATGCATCCTCGTCTTGAAGCTGCATAAAGTACGTAAGTGGTGCATCGTTTTCACGAGGAGGCCAAGCCGGAAGTGCAGTCGCGTCGGGGGATAAGGGAAGCCTGGAAATTAACGCAGATAGGCCTGCAAAACACGAGGCTGGCCTCCTCGTAAATCGAGCGCGTTTAGCCGGTGAACCCGGAAATGCAACTTTTACCCTCCCTGTATTTTTCCCAAGGTTGTTTATTGTATCGCCTCCTCGGGGAAATTTAAATGGAGGATATTTCCAGGAGGAAGGCCAGTCGAGTGCATCGAGCCTTACTCGAGCAACCGTATTTCATTTGCCTCGTTATTTGGAGAGTTCTATTATCGCGCGAACGGAAGTATTAACACACTTCCATGCTGCACTGCTGGATGCGGTTATTACGAATAATATTATTTATTGGCCCTTAGTCGAGGATTTTCCCCGGGAGGTCTTCAAAAGAATTGATCCATATCTTTAAGGACTTCTTTCCTTCTTCAAGGGGAAGAGAGAGGCCCTTAAATACAGAGTTAATATACATAATTCATCGGGTTAGGATTTACACGTCACTTGAGCCTGATGAATCACCTGTAATAACCTTGTATACTGACATTACCAGAGTTTACTTCAACTGGACCATTGTATTTTTTGTCAAGCCTTGATATCACTGTAGTTGTGACGTAAGTAGAATGAGACTTATTTCAATATAAATGACTGAATCAAGGAAATATTATATTATTAAGAGAAAGGTAATTACAAGTTACTCATTGAATTCTATAAAGAACGGACAAAAGAGCAATATACTAAGTTTATTTACCCTCTCTGAAATATTAGGGGTACCCATAAGTAATCAATTATTTTGAAAAAGATGTTTTAGATTTTATAAATATTGATTATATACGGGTACCCTTAATATTAATATCTTTAATCCAGAATTAAAATTAACCTCCTCTGATTTTCTTTTCCAAATTACCCCCTCGGATGAAATCGGTTTTTAGATATGAAATCAATAAAAATCGCCGCAGCTTTTAAATGAAGAAAATAGAGTTGCGTAAATCTGGCACCCCAACCTTTAAAAAATTCAAATTTCTTTGTATTAACATTTTGTGCTCTTTATGTGCTAATTATGTACTACATTCGCAAATTTTGTGCTAGCTCGGTTTTTGGAAAAAAAAATTGAATTTTTCTGAGGGTGCTGGGTACTAAAAAAACTATAAGAGCAATAAATTTTCTTTTCGCGCAATAAAATAGCAATAAATTAGCAATAAATTCTGCAACAAATTTTATTGAATTGTGCTAAAGTGGCAATGCCAGCTTTATGTACACAAAATCACTCCCAGAATTATGTTAGAAAAAAGGGAGAAAGTCATCGATCTCGATACCCACTGTAGGTCGATTTCTCGGGCCTTTGAAAAGCCCAAGTTTTCCCAAGAAAGTCTAGGAATTAGGATGCGTTTCCGCGTTTAATTCGGCTGGCTTCATCCGCGAGGGGCTCCGAATTTGGGACGGCATTCTCGCTGGAGCACTAGAGCCACGTCGAGTATTTGCACGGCTTGACGGTGCCCGAAAAAGGAATTAGAGAAGAAAAAATAGTAGGGGAAAAAAGACCGGGGAAAATACGAAAAAGCCCGGGCTGACCTCGGAAGGTGCCTGTTTTACCGACCGGCGAGTTAACGTCCGGTTAGGCTGTTCCGCGTCGCGTTTTATTACGCGGCTGTTCCAGCTGCGGTTACGCAGGTAACCCGACTCGAATGATATCCTTAATCCGCAAATTACTTCGTACGAGGTTTTTCCCACCTTTTTTCCCCCGGAAATCCTCCATATATCCTTACTCTCGATACAAATCATTCATACCGGCCGTAATCTCGAAAGCCTTGCCCGATTACTTCCGCTCGCGTGAATCCCGATCTGATTGACCAATGTTTAATACATTCTTTGTTCTTTACTTAATATCATTCACGCTTTTCTTAGTACTTAACATAATTTTGTTGCAGCTTCGTTTATTTATAAAGAAATTAAAACACAAAAGCTATGATGGGAAGTAAATTTTTCCAGTCCTCGTTTTTTTTTTTCTATTTTAATACAGGGTATTACTATTTATCATTTTGAAAAATAGCATATAAAGAGAGCATTTATTTAACTTTACTTACGATTAAGCATTACCGAAAAAGTTGGTCAATTTTCCCTGGCCTTCAGTACTTGACCAAAATTAGTCGCAAAGAAAGAAATCTAGCTGCAAAATTTCACTCCTTTGCCGAACCTAAATATGACTTGAATTTTTTATAACAGTCGGGCATTGAAAATTCACTCTCAATCTCATATGTAAATGGATTTTAAAGCGATGTTTTAGAGGGTTTATTTGCGAAGAGTCATTTAGGAAAATTAATTTCGGTCGAAAGAAATACAAGTGCGTAGGAGTAATACCAGGTTTCCAAGTAAATGTCTCTTTACACTGATTTTACTCCAACAAAAATGAAGCATATCGACGGAGAGCTCGTGATAACCTTTAGGCGATCTCGTTGCTCGACGATATTGAAAAATATTTTTCCAAGGGATGGATGAACCCCGAAAACATGACCTGTTGACGCGAGGATACGGCACACGGTTTTTCGGATAACATGGAATACGGATAAACCGCCAAATGTCTGGGGGAAAAAAGTCTTTTAACAAAAATCCATTCAATTCTGATCTGTCGATATCTGATCAGGTCCTTAAAAATACGAACATCCGTTAAAGAAAATCGAATACAAATGCAAATTTCGAAACGATGTTGAAAAAACCCACGCTCGGTGCAAAGTAAAAGCACATAATGTACCTGAAAAGCTGGGCATAATCACCATTTGTACTACGCGTCTCATATTTAAATCCTCAATGTACACTAATGCACTTTCCTTTAAATGTATAAAAATCTGCATAATTTCTATTTCCCTTGGAAATTTCTGTTCATCTAATCAATATTTAAGTTTACACTCCTAATGAGCAACATATGAGCTGGCCAAGAAAACGCAATAATGTTGAAAGGTGGGGATGAATTTTTAATAACTAATTTCAGGATTCATCTTGACATCGAGCCAACGAATAGGTCGATTACGTTAATGAAACCGCGAAACGATATGACTACTTTATGGATCATAGGAAAAGCGAAGGGAAACTCGCGACGGAGGTAGGCACGTCGGGAATTACAACGATCGATCATTTCGGTCGTTACACATCTTGAGAGAGAAAAAAGAAAAAAAAAAGAAGGGATCCTCGACGAGCTTTATCTCCTCGCCAAGAACTTCTGCCGAGACTCGTCTTGTTATTCCTCAGAACTTTCGCTTCCAACGGTGCTCGTCAGTTCCCCCACAAGTGATTCTCCAACGAGCCTTAAGTGTCCAAGATCCCCTGATAGCGCAAAAAGTCATTGTCCAAAAAAAAAAACCTATTGTCTAGAGAAGAAATGATCGCTCGCACCACGTACCGAACAAACTAACTTTAAAAGGAAAATCTAATTTTCTTATGCAGAGTATTGAAAAAGTTTTCTATTATTGAGCAAGGAATAAAGAATTTAGAGGATATGGGTATCAGTCCGCACGTAATAAATGTTTAAACAATATCATCGCATCAACCATCTCCCAAAACAGTCGATGAAGTGAAAGTCGTATATAAATTAATTACCGGTCCACAGATTATTGGAGTCTCGAGTTTTGAAAATCTACCTCGTTTAATTTCCCGGCGGTACTGTTTCTTCGACTGCTATGTTTAATTGGAAAAAAAAAACAATTACATTATCATCTTAATTTTCAAATAAAAAGACTTCGATACACCCTCATATTTAAATGCACGATATCATAAAATAATATTTACGTGGTCAAATGTTGATCTTCCGATCCGGTGAAATCGTCTTGTTTATCTTATCAGTCCCGGAAGATCCCTTCCGTTTTCTTGCTCGTCCCGCAATCTTTAAACCGAAAAATCCTTAAGACAAATCGATGGACCCGTAACGCTCGGAGCCGTCACCCCCCCGCGCCTTCCATCCTCCGCGAGACCGGAAACGGAAGTCGGCAGCGACTCGGTAAGACCGGCGTAAGGTACCCAATCGGTCTAGGCTTGAAGTAAGGGTGTAACCGGGTCGATAACTCGGAGTGGGTGCGGTCCTTGCTCACCCCCGATCCTCGCCAACCCCTTTCCCAGCGCGGGAGGCCGCCACCCGGTGGGCGGTGGGTGGTGGGTGGTGACCGCGCCACCCCCAGGCGCAGGGAAGCACCCTCCCTTCCGATAACCCCTTCGAACTGAGGCAAGGGTGAGATTGGAGGTCTCGGGTTCACGGGGTTAAAGGACGGTGCCGAGATTCTCGGGAGTAAACGAGGTGCGCGGCTTCGGGCTTTTATTAACCGCGCCTCGATTCCGCGCGATCCGATTGGCCGCCGGGGCGTACAGAGGAAACTCGAGCCTGGATTCTCTTCGGAATTTTTTCCGGCTCCAACGGAAAGTCCGGAGCGGGGACAACCTATGCCCGGTTCCACCAACCTCGGTCAAAAAGCTAATCCTCGGTTACAATCACTTGCCCGTTCCCCCACATTTTAACTACGAGTTAATTTCCCATTAACCGCCGTTTAAATTAACACATTCGCTCGCGGCAAATTTTTTCCGTTTCAAATACTGAGTACTGGCGAAAATAATGAAATTCTGAAACTGGTTGCCGTAAACTTGTATCGTTAAAGGACGTGATTCACGTCAGCGGCAATCAGGAATAGAATTTAAAATGACGTGAATTCACGTCGGCGGCAACCGGGAATAGAACTTGAAAAGACGTGAATTCACGTCAGCGGTCGCGAATGTGTTAAGGTGATGTGGAAGTGGCGTGAAGGGTCCTTCTTTATGAAACTTTTCTCCGAACTGAATTTACCGAGTCGTTTCAAACTAGACAATGTGAATATGAAAGCTATGAAGAAGACCCTGACACTCCTAAAATTTCAATTTTTTGTTTAAATTTCTTCATAGATGTTTTCAAAATTCTTTATACAAAAAATGAAATCTCATGACGTTTAAGATCTTCCTTAAGGCCTCCACGTGCACGTTGTAAAGTCTGAAACGATCCGGTATACTCAGTTCGGAGAAAAGTTTCATGAACGATTGATTTCTCGGATGCCACTTTGGCATCCCCTTAACCAGCCAAATTCGATCGTTTAACTTCAGTTAATCGAACTTCAAGCTAAAAACTGCACACACGGGAGGAAAACATGGATTATATTCAGGATGTATTAACATGTTGTGACGATACGGATAAAGACATTTTTGATTTTCCTTACAATTTCTTAATGATCGAAGTACGCTTGAAAATATTTTATATTCGTTTTTAACCAAAGATCTTTACTCTTTGAGGCTAGTCAAATAACTTGTTGCATGAAGCTAGGGGGACTTCGTGTCAAGGGAACATCTATCTTGCTTTATAGCCGATCAGAGTACCAGTGAATTACGCGAACGCGTGCACTAAAAATTCAACTTATTGCATATTAATTCAAATTAATAGTGCATACGATTAGTTAATCGCGCTCTAAATAAATGTGGGAGAACATTTACGTTTTTACCCTTTAATTAACTTAGATGTTAACTTCAACCTACGGTTGTGTTTATTAAACTATCGTTTTAATCGTGTATCACGAACGTCATTTAAACGTAGTCCTTACGCAAAACAATCATTCATAATCATTTACTATACGTTCAAATAACGTTAAAACGTTACGTTAAAGTACGCGAAAACTTAACAGGTCAAATCAACGTTTCTTATAAATGTATATTTAACGTAATGAAAAATCGTAGGTGAATTAACGTTTAATTTTTACACCTGCCACCTTGTTTCCACTAAATTTACGGGTATAAAGTATGATTTCATTACTTTGAGGGTTGTTGGGCGTTTAACTTGTGACAAGATACATCAGCCAATGATTGCAGCACTATTTATAAAAAAAAAACCGGTAAATTCAGCTTCGTATTATCCTAGAATGGGTATCTTGAAGTTTCATAATGACAGAATTTATTATTGCAGTACCCTTGATAATATCTAGCACAGTATTCAACAGATGCGAATGCGGACTTCTAGTCCGATGGTAAGACCAGGATCGTATAGAAGTTCTCCCAGGCTCAATCGGAAAACCGGGAGTCGGAAAGCAATCTCGAGTCGAGGTGATTCAAGTAAGAGCTTCGAGAACGGCGAGAAAAGGTCAGGGTGATAAAGGTTTTTCAAGGTGTTACGAGAAGACGGCTGGTTCCTCGGTATATATGAGCGAGAACTTTAGCGGCAAGTTTCTTTTTGTTTCTTTTTGTTTCTTTAAATTCCACCTCCTCTCCCCCCACCCCGCGTTTCAATTTTCTGACCGCGTTTTTCCGACCACCGCGACTTCGCAGTTTTTGATCTCGTGATTTGAAAACCTAAGGGAAATACGTAAAGCCATTAATGGCGGTATTTCTTAGTAGAAAAAGAAAAAAGAAAAAGGGACGCCAAATGGCGGCCATTACTTTCCCCTAACGATCCCCTTCCTTTAATCTTTAATCCAAAACTCGGAAAGGTCGGTCCCAATTTTTCTTCTAACGATCCCACTCCTTCTCCCTGTTTCCTGATTCGACGTCATTATCCGCCGGAAGTATTTCCTGGCATTCGATCAGACTCTTTCTCATGGGAAAAGGGGGACCCGAAACAATCGAAGGATACGACCGAAATATTTATCAACCAGAAAAAAGTCGGTACGTTCGCGCGATAAAGCTCGATCCAACAGCTCGTCCTTTAGATCGCCGGGGAACGAAAGCTGATGGCGATTTCGAGGGTTCACGGGAAAGCTCGAATTTCTCAAAGATATTTTATGCTCTGCGTAGAAGCGCGGAAGGAAGTGCCCGCCACTCTCGAACCTGGCGGAAATGTTCAAATATTAATCCCGCCGCACTACGTGAAGTACCGAGATCCCTTCTTCAACCTCTCGACCCAATGCATCATTCTTTAATCCGGAAATCGATCAATTCCGCCCCATTTTTGTTTCCCAACCAATGCATCCTTCTTCCCTTTGTTTCCTACTTTGACATCCCTATCTCCTGGGAATTTCACCGAGTCTTCGATCACGGGATTTTACATGCCGTAAAATTAAAGATAAAAAATTAAAAAACCGGTAACCGAAAGTCGGAAATTTGATGGAACCGATCATGCGATTATTAAACACAAAAGCTCAGTCGGTGAAATTGCCTCAATGAACACGTCGAACAAGAAGTAACAGAGATGAAATTTTATTCCCTCCGAATTCCATATTCAACAAATGCGAAAAAGCTCATAAATAAAAGGAAATATGTTGGGGATTTTCAATCGCAGGGAAGTGCAAGAGCCTCGGGGAAATAGCTTGGACCATAAATTAGATCCTTTTGTGATTATTAATTGATTGTAAAAAACTGAAGTAGTGAAAGTGGATGTCTGAGTATATCGAACAAAACATAGAAAAGGTTATATTGAAAATCCTCGTCAATTGATCATTTATGTAATCTAAAAATCTATAAATCCCATCCGATATTTCCTTTCGCCGACACCTTTATTCCTTATTTCTCGATTCGCCCCAGAAACGTTGGCTCTTGGAATACTCTCGCGGTCTCGCGCTCTTCTTCCTCGGGGAAAATTCTGCAGAAAATTTAGTACACCCGGCAAAGAAGGAAATAAACGAAAGGAGACTAGCTTGTGCCGAGGGAACTGCTTTATCGAATTTAAGAGGTTGGCAAAAGCGACCAAAGTGGCTTCGAATCAGAACGACTGTAGCTTTACCGGAATCTGTACTACGGACGACTTCAGTGGAGTACATCAAGGTATACATACTCGACCCAGTAGTACTGTCGGATATGGGTCAGACATCTTTTCAATGACCGCAGGATTATTTGACTCTTTTACTCAATTTTACTTAAAATTGAATTGCACGGCCGAGTTCAGTAGTGTACGTCAATGTGTGCTCAGCCGACGCAGGAGTATTGTCAGATATAGATCAGACATCTCTTACACCTTAAAATCATTAAAAAATTTAAATAAAAATGCAACAAAATATTTCTTCGATAATTAGAATCCGCAATACAACCCAGCTATTTTTTATTAAGCTTTGGAACTAAATATACTGGTTTATTCGCTATACTAATTTACCGATGGACAGTACACACGTCTATAGTACAGTCAATAGTATACTTAAATCATTGGGGTATTGAACTTGGATTTTAACTATTATTACTCCTTAGGAACTGGTAGATGTATCTTAAGGGTTGTACCTTATAAACATTAAGAAACATTTCTATATTAAGTAGCCCATATTTGCCATTTCATAACTTGTTCCTGAGATCTTTTCTCCTATGATCATAGACGGGACTATGACCGAGTTAAGTAGTGTGCGACACGATTTTAAAGTCTGCAGGCATAGATAATTAGGTAAATTTAACTAATAGAAATCAAATTAATGTTAGATAAGTAAAGTAATCAACCATACATCGGACGAACCACTCAAAGGTCTACGCATTTTCCTTTTTATTAAAAAAAAAATAGCAGTTAATTGCAAGATACTGCGATTTCGTGGTAACTTGCAGAATAATGCGACTATCAGTTTCCGAGTTATCAGACAGCTTGAAAAACACGTGAAAATGAATAGAGTACATTATCGCTGCAAAACTTCCATAGAATAACGTTTTCACGTTTCTTAAAAATAAATTCATAATTACACGATTACCCAACGAGTACGTAATGTGCGACATGATTTTAAAGTCTGCAGGTCTACATAATTAGGTAAATTTAACTAATAGAAATCAAATTAATGTTGAATAAGTAAAGTAATCGACCATACATGGGACGAACCACTCAACGGTTTACACGTTTTTCTTTTATTCGTAAAAGTAGCTATTAATTACAAGATACTGCAATTTCATGGTAACTTGCAGGATAATGCGACTATCACTTTCCGAGTTATCAGGCGGCCTGGGAAACGCATAAAAATGAATACAGTAGATTATCGCTGCAAAACTTTTGTGGATTAACATTTTCACGTTTCTTAAAAATACATTCTTGATTACGCGATTACCCGACGAGTGGTCGGCAATTACAGGGATGCTACAACTAAAGTTTAAGTTGCTTCCGGCAACTTGTACAACTGTAACATTTCATTAGCTGGCAAAACGAAATGTAACCTGAAGGTGAGATAAGCCGCGCGCACGAGTTCGGTTTCCCAACTGTTTAATTAAAATCTCCGCAATGAGCTTCAAAATTAGTTACCGAGCTCGTCTGAAATCGGCTTTAATTCCGAGCTCAGCCTTGAGTTCTCCCTCAAACGAACGATTTTTTAATTACCGTAATGAACATCGATCCTGAGTCCTTTTATTATATTTAACGATACACTTCCGTCACCACCTTCGCCGATACGGCAGACATCGCCTCTACCGACGTGCTTCGAAATTTCCGACAATTCTCCTCCTTATTGTTAAAAGTGTCCGAGTTTATTACTAAATAAACTCACCGTCATCGTAGTTTGTCACAATGTCCAAAAATCATTGTGTCCCCTCTCCTCTCCTCGGCAATTTTCTAAAGAAATAATAATCAACGAGGACACCCTTTCTATCAATATCCCACCCAATTCGAGCATATTTTCTCCCTAGTAAATATAAACAGAAATGGTTATTCTGTATTAAACTTGTTCCAGCGACATGCCACCTCACAAATTGAAAACAGTCCTTACGTTCCAGACATTCTCAAAAGAGTTCCATCCAGTCGTGTAACCTTAAAATCTCCTAAGAGCCTCGCGCTAACGTTAACGGGTACTACGAAAGTGGGGTATGTCGGTAATCTACCTGATAAAAAAAAAGACTCAGTCGTGAACTCCCTTAACGGACCCAACGTCGGTGCGGCAATTTTCAACGCATCTCGGGTCGACGACCGAGTCTTTCAAAATCGATAAAGCAGATTGCCGGCGATAAAGCGTAGAGGTTCCTACTCTACCGACGGAGTACTTCCTCGTTACCAATCGCCGCGCGAGAAGGAGCTTCCTCGGTCATCCGCCGCGCGTCGCTGGGGTCGCGGTTGCGCCCTTTCGAGCGGGAACTTTAAAAATGCAAGGCGACCCGAGGAACTAGGTGGACCGAGCAAAAAGAGACGCTGGAAACTCGCGAGGTGCACAAGTGCACCCGCCTCTGCCGGCATATTTTTCTCTGCGGGGTGAATTATTCAGCGAGAGGGGCCAACGAGGGCTCACTCGCCCCTCCACGTTGGCGCCATCTTTGCGAAATGCGGAAAGCGATTTTTCCGTGGGATCCCTTGTGTCTTTCCCGCGTTTCCTTTACCGCGGGTAGAGGAGAGAACATCTCCCGGAGAGGAGATATATTTATTAAGTGGTACACGCTCGCTGGATGCCGACGCGGTTTCGGAGGGAAAGAGACCCAACGCCTTCCGGGGCATCGGGAGGGAGAGAGATGCGACGACTCTCCGAGTAATGAGAGGAAAAGCGAGGGAACGCCTTGCTGGGCGTTGGCGGGGAAAATGATGGCGTGCCTGTGTCCGCCTCGTGATTATTTCAAGACACGCGAACAGGAGGGACGCCTCCGCAGTCTTATCAGAGAGGAGCTCCTCTCTCTTCTGAAATGTTAACAGTGCTCCTTAACGAGGGCATTAATCCAGTTTTTTTCAGTTCGAGGTCGTCCGAATATCGGTCCACGTAGGAACAGGTGCGCCGAAAATCGTGCATTAACATGGAATCGTTATACGTCATATTAATATCGCCGAAATCATCACTTAAAGTATCAAAAGCGTTAATTTAATGGAAACTAATTCCCTCGCTATTCAGGAATAAATTTTAAGACTCCGTCCTATATAAATAATAATTTATTAATTATTACAGCAGTTTTTATACGCGCATATGTTTTACACAATACTATTGGAGAAAAGAATGGATGGCATCTATGTCGATACATATTTCTCGCTTGGTAATATTGTTTCCTATTTTCGTGGAAGAATGAGAATGATTATTCCTTTCTTAAAAGAAAAAAAATGTGAATCTTTCTCGATGTAACGTTTGGGAAGGTAAAAATGAAATTCTGGAAAAGAGAAAACAGGATTTTTCTCTCACCTGGTGTTGTTTGAGAAGAGACGTGCAAAATCTGCGTATCGATATCTTAGAAGAAAAATAGCACCTTCGGAGAGAGGAATATTCCTAAGAGAATTTCACCAAATTTCCGGGGAATGTGAACCCGACGAACTGGGAAAACACTCGATCCACTGAAAATACGATTTTTCTACGGCGCAGCCTCGACAAACGTGCGGAAAAATTACTTTTAACCCTTTACCCTCGGTTGTCCCGTCCGAGGAAATAATTTAACTCACCAAAAACGATATTCGAAAGTAAAAATTAGTATCACTGTTCCCTCTCACATATAAAAAAGAAACATTAACGAGAATAGAATTAACTAATAATTGTTATAATCAAATTCTACGAATATTAATTGAAAGAGTCATGGAAACACCTTATCGAAAGAACTAGCTTTTCCGCAGTGTACAAGGTAGCTTTGAAAAAAACCGTTTAAAAGTCGAGCTTTCAATTCTCGACAAAAATAAAATAATTTCACTGACGGAAGAATATGCGCGCTGCCGTACACAATTTCGAAAAAAAAAAAAAGAAGAAGAAAAATTGCTGAACGAGCGAACGCCCAATCCGTGGAAAACCCGATTTTTCCCTGAAGCACAGTTTGAACGCTGTGATTCGACTTTTCATAGGAAAAAGGTACACTTAATTCCTGTTCCTGTAAATCTGTAAATATAATGAAGAAAAAAAAAAGAAGGATTTCTCAGCTTCATTCCAATAGATGTGAAATTGGAAAAGCAGAAAAGCGTTGAAATTAACGCTTAGTTTATTTCGCAGGGCAAACAATTAGCCCTTATCGGTATATTTACCGTATTCACTGATATAACGAAATGGACTAAAGATCAAAGAAAACCAGATCGTTATAACATGGCAGAGCTGTTTCAAAGTGGCACTGAACTTCGGAAAAGAAAAGAAGAAAGGAAAACTCGGAACGGAAAACAATCGTAAGAGCATCGAAACAAAATCCCGAGAAAGTGGGAAAAGTCCCGATCGGTGAGGAAACGCCCAATCCGCGGAAAACCCGATTTTTCCGCGGGAAGCGCGCGCAAAAGCTGCGTTTCGACCTCCTTTCCCGTCCATTCAGGTTTCCCCGGGCCGAGAAACCTTCCAGGAGAGTCCTTTTGTACTCGAGCCGGGCTCGGGGAAAGCAGGCGGGAAAATCCTCGAGTTTTCCAGCATCCTCCGTGGTCCCGCGCGTCGGCGGAGCCTCTCCTCGGCCCGCGGATAAATGTCGGCCGAGTAATGAAGTGCAAAGTTGCGCTTCGCGCGAGGACGGAAGGAATAGTAAAAAAAGGGGAGAAGAAAAATACCAAGGAAAAGCGAATCAAGAAACGAGAGAGAGAGAGAGGGAGAGGGCACGAGAGCCGGGAAAAATGGAAACTCGTCGGTGTCGTCGGGAAAACCGGCCCTCCTTAGAAATTTCCACCCCGAAAGCACCTCCCGAGGGCGACTCGACGAGATAACTTCTGTCAGAAAAGTTTGGCTCTTCCTTCCTCCCTTTCCTTCTTGATTTGCGGCGAAGACGGGGCGGAATCCTCCCCGAACTTCGGCCCGAAGACGTCCCTGCCAGAATCACGGTGTTTGCTTTTTGAAGAGAGCTTTCTTCGGACGAGGACCTACTTTCTTGTATTTCTCGAGCGGAACGATACTCGATGCCATCTCCATAAAGCTGGCATTGCCACTTTAGCACGATTCAATAAAATTTATTGCAAAATTTATTGCAAATTTATTGCAAATTTATTGCGCAAGATAACAATTTCTTCCTCCTGTACTTTTTCGACAAAACGGTGGCGATGCCAGCTTTATATTAAGCTAGCATATTGTCATGCTACTACGGTGCTAGGGGTGGTGACGTACCCCTTTAAGGGGGAATAAAAGAACCGAAGTTTGGTTTTTCTGCGAGCAATTAATTAGCAATAGATTCTGGCGTATACGTCAATGTGTCAACAATGCGTCAACTACGAACATTTGCTTTATTATTGTTTTTATAATGTGGGAATGCAAGCTTGACATAAAGCTGGCATCGCCACCGTTTTTCCAAAAAAACGCGCAAAAAATGCTTCTCTTGCGCAATAAAATAGCAATAAATTAACAATAAATTAGCAATAAATTCTATTGAATTGTACTAAAGTGGCAATACCAGCTTTTTGGATATCTCGATGCAGGACTTGAAAAAAAGAGACCTCACGGAGGAACGAAGGGATGATCGGCTCACCATCTAGCCTCGATAACAAAGATTGGAGCTTTATTTCCAGCGAAATAAAATGTTAGATAGTTGGAAATAACGTTGACGTAAATAAAGCGACCGTAACAATAATTCATAATAGATTTAATTACCGGCGTGGAAAATATTTCTTGCTCAACCCCCTTTGAAGACGCGTCTTTTTACGCATGCGAAGCAGGCGTAAAGCAGTCATTTTCAGGTCGGTTGAGCTGGAAGGTGAACAAAAATTTTACGCCAGCTTCAGCGGGCGTAAAGTACGCTGTGAACTTGTTTTCAAAGAGAATTGGACAGAAAGTATCGTACGTGTCACGGGCGTAAAATCATTTTGACTCGTTTGATAGCCGCCCTCTCTTGGAGGATGGATGGACGGGTGGCAACTTCACCCCCTTCAGAATGATTTTTTTTTACACCCCTGATACACAATATTCGATAGTAACTTGGTTGACGTTCGATTTTTTAAGCGAAACTTCTTTTATAACATTATCATCCGATAGTACGTATCAATTTGCATGACATAAAAAGAACATTTTCGGAAAATGAAACGCTTCTTTCGCTTTCTTTTCTTACAGTGAATTCCCATTTAAATTTATCTTTTTGTGCTGGTATTGACACATGTAAGTGCAAGTGCGTTATTCTCGTAATTAATTATTGACATTTAAATGAAATAAAAATAACGATATCCAAAGCAACTTGTACCGAGCGCGTACATTCAGCATCGAATAATATTGTTTAAATTCTTTGTTATTTTTGAAATGATAATGTCAAGTCAAAGTACCGATAGAAACATTTCATAGCCATCCACGAGACATTTTCATGAACTTTAGCGTACATTTATCGAAGCTGCGGTATATTTTGAGAAGATACATTTATGGAAGGGTTTATTTTCTTTAAGGCAATAGACTTGATAATGATCTCCATTAAACGATACAATGCACCGTAAACAGGGTAGGTGGGGACAAAATGAATTTAAGTACCAAGCACGTTATAACCATGTCACCATGAATTATGTATTCGATAATACTTCATTATGTATGGCTGCCACGTAGTCCCCGAAATTAATACAGAGATTAACACCTTAATTGGGCACGCGGTATCTTTTTAACCCGGCATCCATCGTGCCATGTTCACCCGTCATGACAAAAAGAATAGAAACACCAGTTTAAAAAAATAAAATCACCGTAAACAACAATTTTAATACCCCACCTCTCTGAGGTGTTTCATTAATTTAAATTAAATTTTTTTTTTCCAAGCCACACCAGGCACAGTGCATCTGATTGCGCGCGACATTACGCTACATTTAATTTCGGGAAATGTAATACACTTGATTTGAAATAAAAAAACAACAACAAAAAAATAAAATCACTGTAAACAACAATTTTAATACCCCACCTCTCTGAGGTGTTTCATTAATTTAAATTAAATTCTTTTTTCCAAGCTACACCAGGTACAGTGCATCTGATTGCGCGCGACATTACGCTATAATTTAATTTCGGGAAATATAATACACTTGATTTGAAATAAAAAAAAACACCAAGCAATTCCCTTCGCCTCCCTTTAAAGAAATAGTTTGGGACTTTTGATCGATGATACTTTTGCAGTTTATACCTTGGAGGATATTCCTGAAGCTCACCGTACGAGGCCGAACTTTTAATGCCCCATATGTCACCTTCCGTTTTAAATAACACATTGCTCGAGGCAACGACAAAAAGGTAAGTTTTCAAACAAATTTTCCCGCTTTTCTTGTGCTTCTTCAATTCTTTTCCTTTTGGTAACAAAACATGGGCAAGGATTCCCTGTCGCATCTCGCTAGATTCAGGATTTAACGAGGATACGTTAATTGAAGGGTGTCGTTAAATATCCGAATGAGGATGGCACTTAAGTATAAGGAGCTTTTCCGAACTTAGAGGATGGAATCCACTTTATGAAATTTTCTCTCGGAGGATTCGGCAGAAGCCGATAAACTTCCCTGGGAAGGAATTCCTCCAAGTCGAGAGGATATAATGTAGCCGAAGGTGAAAGCTTTCACCAGAAATATTAGGTCGTAAAAAGCCACTGGCGAATATTGATATTCATTTCGAAAAAGATCGAGCCAAGTCGGCCAAGGAGACTCTGTGAATTTGTGGAAGCATTTAAACCACGCATTTATCACCCAGTCGGTCATAAACAAATCGAGATGGTTTCCCTACAAAAGCTGCAAAATTAAATTTTAACCAACAATCAACAACTTCGAATGACTTGTAATGAATGAAATTAAATTACGACGATACTTTATCGTGTCCCGAAAATATTTCGCTACGATTAAATAATTAAATGTACACACATTAATGATTCTCGCGAGGTGCCTCTTAACCCTTTGAACACGAAGCCATTTTGACATATGGGCGAAATTCGTCTGACCGTGCAGGCAATATTGGGCCAAACGTCGGGCGCCTTTAGGCGCTCTTAGTAGCCAAAGGGTTAAGGTGATATGAAAGGGTCATTCTGTATACATGAAACGTCAAAATATTTATAAAACTTCTCTCCAAACCGAATGCACCGAATCATTTGAAACTTCAGTACGTGATTATGTCGGCCCTAAGGAAGAACGCGATGCTCGTGAAATTTCATTTTTCCCCCAAAAATGTGACCTTGCTTCTAGTCTAGGCTAAATGAAACAAGATTTTTTTTTGAAAAATGAAATTTCACCGGCATCGCGTTCTTGCTTATGGCCTCCATAATCAAGTTTCAATTGATTAGGTGCATCCAGTTTGGAGAAAAAAGTTTTATATATATTTTGACGTTTTGATATATAGAATGACCCTTTCATATCACCTTAATTAATCACGCCGCGTAATAGTAGTAACATTCATAAATACCGTGTTATAATATTAAAAATTCGTTACAATGTTAAATATCCGGGAAAAATCAACTTTGGCACTTTATCTTTCAGCAATGATATTAATAATACCGCGGCAAACACAGTCGAGTAGTTTTTCTTTCGCCGTCTTTGCTAATCCCAGCTATGTAAAATATGCATTAATGCACGGAGAAATAAGTAACATTTATGCCTTTTGCGTAGTTCCGGCGTGTCTGGGCATAACATTTCCCGGCATAAACTTCTCGAAATTATGCTCGAGGGTATTCCGAGTAGCCGGACTCGCCAATATCGCTCGTGAATTTTCACGCCTTCGCCGCGCACCTTCCATGTTAAAAGCATTAAGTTTAACAATCGGAAGAAAAGGAAGGAAGGGAAGGAGAAAATATGTACAGACCTGCGGAGAAGAGTGGGGAAAAAAAAAAAAGGGAAAAACGAAGGCGGTTTAGCGCACCCAGCGGGCACGGAGTTTTAAATCGCCGGGCGAAGTTGGAGAATTCTCAAATATATACACTCTGCGGAATATCCCCCGTGCAGCTTAAACTTGCACCAACGAGAGACTTTACTTTCCTCCTAATTACTATCAAGTACGACCGCATGCAGACGCAACTGCGGCCGCAACGGTTCCGCACGCTCAGCTGGTCTCGCAGTTCAAACAGGCCAAAAACACGGCGCAAGTGCGGGGATAAAAGGGAAATACAGGAATGAGGGGAAGAAAGGAGGGTAAGTTAAACGGCCCCGAGGAAAACGGAGAGGGAATCTTTACGGCTGAAGAATACCTCGGGATGCCCTACTTAATGCCCTCGATCCTGTAACTATGGAATTTGACGCTCCAACAATGCCCTCGTAATTTTAAATATTATTTCCCAGAGGATTCTGACTTTACCCGGAGTTCGTGACTTCATAAAAGGATAACATATACCGTACTTAAGCTGTTTAAACGCTTTATTTTTTATTTCGAATATTTATAAGGAAAATCTTGACAATTATGCAGTTTAACTAGGGAGGTCCAGCATTTGAAAGAATTAATACACCGATTGTTATTTATTCTTTGTCTGATTTTTACATGTAGATAATCGACGAGAAGATTAAATTACAGGATTTTTACGATGTCTTTTCTTCTAATTTCCCGATTATCCTTCACGATCTAATCCTCGTTTATAAATTGAAGCTTTGTAAAACCTTAAGGTGAAGGGTAACCCCTCTCAAATTAATCGACTCGAATAAGACACTTTTTATTAAGGGTATTGTATCGAACCGTTCGAAACTTTGACACCTGACTTGTGATCCCCTAAAAATTGTCCTGACACTTTCAAAATTTGGATTTTCGAGAAAAAAAATGTTTGACTTAGCCTAGATCAGAATGAAAATGGCGTCGAGCTCTCATATTTCGATGGACATACAAATATTAAAGGCTCCGACACGAGAAACGAAGGTGTCAAGACAATTGTACAACAATTTACAACACTCTAATAATCGAGAAACGCGCATTTGAACGGTATAAAGCCAAAAAAAAGTGTCTTATGCGTCTCTGTGCTAAAACGAAGGTAACTCGACGTCTCGGAGAGAAAATTTAGTTGACACTAAAATCACAGATGGCGCAGGGCGTCACTCTGCAATTAATTAATGCCTCAAAAACCATGAATCTAGAGGAATTCTGGAGTTTTACTTTGATTTATTTATAATTATTGTACGAAAACGACAGGTGGAGTATGCCATTTAGGACAATACCCAATTCGACACGGCTGTCGATACAAATACGAACGTCGAAAACGTAGGTATTTATAAGAATCTTTTTTACCGACGTCGATCAAGTTCCTCGACGTCTTTCACATCACCTTAAGCAATTGAGCTGCATGAACGGTGAAATATTTCCCTTATCTGACAACATCTTACGTAAACATTCTTCTTTTTGCTCCAGTTTCAAACCGAGAAGAAAATTAACCAGCCAGGTCTTTGCGACGTTTCCAACTCGAATGCCCTGCTCACTGATCATGACCTGATCCTCTTACACGCGCCTCCACTTCTAACCTAACCCAAGAACTTGCAGAACAAATGGAAGGTCTCCTGTATTATCGTAGGACGTCGCATAAAATATTCAAGCAAGGGGATCGTACCTCGACGAAATACCTACGTCGCAAGAAGGGCTGGAAGACGTAAACGTAAAAGATATCGAGAGTGGGATCTACAAGCCCCAAGAAGGAGTGTCATACATTTTTGAAGACCGATCGCCCTGGTCTGCTGACCTCAAAACGTTACCCCTGCATTTCCACGAGAATCTGAGGAAAAAATAATTCCAGCCATTTTGTCGAATTGTTCGATCTCCCGTTAAGGGGGAAAAAAAAAAAAAAGAAAAAAACATCCTCCGATACCGAGGAAAGTGCGATTTTGAAAACACGCTGAATAAATGAAAGTAATACATTTCCAAGATCTTCAAGTCTGTGGATAGAAAATATAATTCTAAAACATAATAATAATAATAAGAAATACAATTCTACAATTGAGTACACTGTTAAAAGTGTTTATAAATTTCGAACAATTTAAGTATACAAAGTTGGCTTGAAATTACAATTCAGATATGGCGTTTTTAAATTAATATGCAATTTTTGTAAATGTATGAGAAATAATGCCGAATTATGTGACAATTAATAGGAACTTTTTAAAACTAAGTTATGAAATTAAAAAGGAACGTGGATATCAATCTACTAGTGTACTATAAACTTGATAAAGCGTATATAATTAAAACATGACATTTAATACGTTAAGGGATTTATTACAGTCATTTTTAACAGTACATCGAGAGAAACTGTGTGGTTTTTACTATTATAGGGAATAACGTCAGACTGTTTCCCTTGTGGGATTTTGAAAATATAAATTGATGATCTCTAACGACCTGATTAGGGTATATAATTTTATAAATAAGTGGCAAAAGAAAATGTAGTTTCCATCTCTACGTAGCATAACATGCCGCACCGTGACGTTAGGCCATTTTAAAATGATGATTTTGCTTACTCGGGGCAACAGAAGTACTCTCAAGATGTTTCTTATGGTTTTATTACTCAGAGTGGCGAAGGAGCTCGGAAAATATTTCCTCTACACTTATAAATTTCCACGAGAAGAGCTCCACTCGTTCCCTTACCGCGTAGACGTCGTAAATTGGGTAAGTTTTTAGTATAACATGTGCCATCGCGCGAAATAACGTCCAAGCATCTCGGGAATAAAATTCTTATCATTTATCATTACTTTTTCAATTATTTCTTAAATCGGGATAAATGTAATACGGTCACCCCAGTTTAATCAAAAGAATTCTCTCCGCACGACGTTGTTCTTCCCATCGAGCTTCCTTTCAAATCAATTTTTCTCATCTTTAAAAATCAAGTAAATAATTCTGTAACTTATTTTAACCACTCCACCCTGTGGAAGCTTGTCTTCGGCAGGATAAAAGTTCGTTAACACAATTTAACGAAAACTCAAGGGGAACTTAACTCTTGATTTTATCGATACGTACGGCAAACAAGTCTTACAAGATAGAAGAACTCAACGGAGGTGATCGTAGACGTGGCTGGTTAAAAAGTTAAAGATTGTCTTGCACCGAGAACGGGGCTTGTTACTCAGGATACTTATCAGCAGGTAAGTAACGAAGTACCGAGTAAACAGCTTGTACAGGGCGTGGCAAAAATTCACCGTTTGCAAGTCGGAAAGACGCGTGCTAAAGGTTCCCCATTTCCCACTTAAAAAGCAAAGAAAAGTCAGATAAACCCTCCTTTCCATCGATGGGTTTCAGTCTACATTTTCAATATTAAAACATGGGTATAGAGGTATAGAGTTGCCAACGTGTTGGGAGAAAAGCAACTCTATACCTCTTTAATCATTTTTATAAACATAATACAACATCCCAACGGCTAAATATCAACACCAACATATGTAAAAACAGAAACAAGAGGTTGCGAAGATTCAATTAACATTAAAACCCGACATTAAATTCCGTCTGCAAGGCTCTTTATAAATAAATAAATACAAAACGAAGTAGTTCTTAAGCTCCAGGCAACCAAATGGACCAATACAAAGGTAGCTAAAAACAGAGCAACGCTAGAAGATAAACTTAATCAACTGAGCGGTATTAAATACCTCTTAAACGGTCGCGAATAAATAAATAAATACGTTCAAATGTAGTACCTTCTCCGCACCTCAATAAATACCCTCTATTTTGTCGCGAAATATTGCATCGCACAAGATTACCTCTGCGTCATCGTTTGGGGGGTCTATATCTCTTTCATCATGTTTATTAGCATAATACAACATCCCAACGGCTAAATATCACCACCAACATATGTAAAAACGGAAACAAGACGTTACAAAGATTCAATTACCATTAAAACCCGACATTAAATTCCGTCTACAAGGCTCTTTATAAATAAATACGTACAAACGAAGTCGTTTTTAAGCTCGAGGCAACTAATTGAACCAATACAAAGGTAGCTAAAAACAGGGCAATGCTAGAAGATAAACTTAATCAACTGAGCGGTATTAAATACCTCTCGAACAGCCGCGAATAAATAAATAAATACGTTCAAATGTAGTACCTTCTCCAAACCTCAATAAATACCCTCTATTTTGTCGCGAAATATTGCATCGCATAAGATTACCCCTGCGTCACCGTCTGGGGTTGTAAAATATGAATGGGGAAAAACACGGCGTGGGCGTAAAGTGCAGGTCCCAGGAAAAGTCCAGGGATAAAATTCGACTCGAGTCGCAGGGGTCGGCCAACTCGGTCCTCGGTTCATCGATGGAGGCCACAAAACGAGGTTCGCGAAGAGGAGACCTCGAGGAGGGCGACTTTAGAAGGGTCTGGTCGAGAGGTTAGAGGTCGACCCGCGCCGATTCAGCGAGGCAACACCACCGACTCGTAAAACGACCGGAGTTTCCAAACTTCCCTTCCTGCCGCCCCGCGAAAAGGAGCCGCAACTTTTGCCCCTGTAAATACATCGGTCATAACGAGAGAAAGGCCGGAAGGTGTGCCAAGACTTCGGGGAAATTAAGTAAAAGAAACGAATACCATGCCACACACACAGAGTTAATCAAAATGTTCAGAGTGTGTCTTGTACATATGATAGTGTGGGACGATTGGTGCAGTAAACCCTAATTTTCTATTTTTAATTAAAAGACCTAATTTTAAATAAAAGAAACGAGCCAAGTGAAGGATTAAGTTCTCTGCCATTGCATATGGGATTAATAAAAATGTTCAAAGTGTGCATTGTACCTATGACAATGTGGGACGATTGGTGCACTAATATCTGATTTTTCATTTTTAATTAAAAGATTTAATTTTAAGTTAAAGAGCCAAATGAAGGATTAAATCCTTTGCCATTGCATGTAGAAGTAATAATAGTGTTCAATATGGAAGGAGGATGTATAATACTTATAACATTGTGGAACGACTGCAGTAATTCCTGATTTTCCGTTTTTAATTTAAAAAAAAACCGTTTCGGCCAAGTCTGATCTTAGATCAAAGGTGTAATTTCTTTTTCAAATTCACTGGAAATTAGTTTATCTCGCGGCGTAACGAATTTGGGAAAAGAACAAATTGAATCGATTGGAAAATAGACGATAACGCGAAGAAGTAGCTGAGGTTTATTGGACTTCGAGTTAATTATTAAAAAAAAATGCTCGGCACGTTTTTTTCCTAATCCTCCGTGGACTGTAGTAATTCCTGGTCCATCTCTGTTAATTAATTTCTTGCGCGGAAAAATCCGGGAAAATTCACCGTTCGAATGTACACCCAGACGAGCAGGAAGATCATTATTATTTAGCGCTACCGAAGGGGGAGCTCGCCGTATCGAAAATCACCGGCATGGAGCTTGGACCGAAGAAACGCTTTGCATAATAATGGAACGCTTGTTTTCCCCATCCGGTGTACCGGAGAAGCCGATTGGCCGATCGAGTTCGATCGAGCCCCCGAGAGCTGCACCTAAAACGCCAAACGAAAATCCCTTGGCACCTGAAATAACAACAACGACACGAAGCTTCGTCCAGAAAATAAAAACCGAACGCAAAAAGTATCGAGCTTTGGGAGCAAAACCTGTCCGAAGGTCTCGTGAATTTCTAAATCATCGTAATCATTATTAGAAACATATCGTCTTATAGGCGATGGACGGAGGATTAATAATCAATAATCGACGTATATTAAACTTTCTTTCTCTCTGCCGATGTGTATAATAAAATTCCATGTTCGGGTCGATATTAAATAATGAGCGCATCGGCGCGGAGTCATCTCCGGGAAGTTTCGAAAAGGGGCTCAAAGTGTGGGTACAAGTCCCCGGGACGGGCCAAATCAATCTGCCATTAAGGTTTTATTATTCGACACAGTTTGCATAATAGCGAGCCGTTTATTTCGACCGTCAGGTGCAGCAGGTCGGGACGAGGCACCGTTTCTGCTCCGCGATGCCATTTCGCAATCGACCGGTTCGACGAAAATTGCACTGTCCGACAACGGAGGACCCTTCCCGGGGAAAAAGTACTCGCGGTGATTCCCGAAATTTCGGGAAAAAAAGAACGACACAACATTATAAGGTGCAACATGTTCTCACCGTAAGCTACTTCTGATTATCTCAAAAAGACTCTTACTTATTTGAAAAGACACGTTTCAAACACATAACAGCCCGACAGATAGATCGATTTCGGAGGTTACAAGGATCACAGGTAAAGAGGGATAAAAGTCATACATTTTAATTGATTGTATCCATCGAGAATACTGCTATTTTTCAATGAACCGATTTGATAAAAAAATGCATTCTCCGCCAACGGAGGACCCTTGACGGGAGAAAAATACTCGCAGTGATTCCCGCAATTGCGGAAAAAAGAACGACACAATTTACCCTATTATAAGGTGCAACATGTTCTCATCATAAGCTACTGCTGATTATCCTAAAATGAATCTTACTTATTTGAAAAGACAGATTTCAAACATATATAACAGCCCACAGGTAGATCGATTTCGAAGATTGCGAGGATCCAACGTAAAGAGTGCTAAAAGTCATACATTTTAGTTGATCGTATCCGACGAAAAACGCTGCCATTTCGCAATTCTACATTTGTAAATTGCACCGTCCAACAGCGAGAAATCCTCGACAGGGAAAAAATCGTGGCGGTTTCCAAAATTGGGGGGAAAAAACGAACGATCGATCCTTTCCATCAACGGATGCAGGAAAACAACATTTCGACGGTCTTGGCATCGTTATTTCTGTGTACTTAAAAAGAGCGAAATTTTTTCTTAAGGGGATGTAAAAGTGTCATCTGAAGAGTCAATCGTTTATGAAACTTTTCTCCGAACTACGTACGCCGAATCGTTCCAAACTTTACAACGGGATTGTGGAGGCCATAAGGAAGGTCCTAACCGTCATGCATTTTAATTTTCCTATAACAAATTATAAAAGTATCTACGAACAAATTAAAAACAGAAAAAAAAAAATTGAAATTTCACGAGTTTCATAACCTTCCCCGTACCCTCCATGTTTATATCGTAAAGTTTGAATCGATTCGGTACACCCGGTTTGGATAAAAGTTTCACGAACGAGAACTCTTTGACGCCACTTTCATATCACCTTAAGGGATGTAACTTTTCAGCGGTTATTAATTTTTTTTCTTTTCTCCCAGCATTTTACAAAATTAAACATCGACCGGTTGACACGTTTCGGAGGATCCGGGGCTCCAGCTGTTGAAAATCATCGCTTTAATCGACTCGACGGGACAAAAAATGGTTATACAGAGGGGGTTCTTGGGGTCTCACCGATGATAGCGGTTCAATCGATATCGGAACTGTCTATGAGAATCTATCGCTTACCGCCATCCAGCGACACGCAATGCCTCCAGACGAAAATGCGCATCTCTCCGGAGGTCGGCTCTTCTTGAGCGGCAACTTTCGCGAAACGAGGCTATCCGGTTACCGCGATAGTCTTATCACAGCCTCGTGGGCAATTCGAATCGAGGCCCTTTAAATCGAGCTCGCACTAAAAACTGTACATTGGTCCCCGGGGTCCGGGTCAAAGCCTCGGCTCTTCGTATAGATTTACAAACTACTCGTTGAGCATTCCTTCAGGTGTTCTCTCCCTTCGGCGTAGCAGAGATTAATGTAACTTTATCCTAACTTATGAAGAATTAAAACGATCGGCGAGGGGAAGAAAGCCGTTCCGTCGAAATAACGATACTCGAGAAAGCCCCTCTTGGATACAAGGTACCATATCTAAGTGCATCGATCGCAAGCGGGTAAATCTCTCAAAAAGGCGCCCTCCGTGCGCGCACCCTCTCTCCCTCGGGGTCGGACCTCTTCCGAATGGAACACCCGTGCGCGATAAACATCTCCACCTTGGCCGGGAAATTCGGCAGACTTCTTTATACAGCTCCAGCGTGCTCGGATTACATCTAATTCGTGCGAAACGGTGATTAACGTAATCTTGAGAGCGCCAGTGTCCGGATTCCTTGCTGCCAGGACGAAACGAGGGCCTCGAAAAAGCTCGATTTCTATCCAGCTCAGGTGTTTTTCGGTGGCGGTCACTCGGATAAGTTTGATTACCGTTGATTTCCTTTTATCCGCAGCGTTGCCCGTTTCCTGGCATCATCGGTCAATTTAAGAAACGCTCTCGATGATTTCACCTCCCTGCGATATTTTTCCTCGTGCCAAGTGATAAGGTCAGATCGTTCCGAAAGGTCCTTCGCTTTCAAAAATCCGCGTACACGGATCGAGGATATCCGTCCAACCCGTGCAACAACCCTCGAGGGATTATCCCTGGCAGTCCCGATTTTTCCTATCAATCTTCGCAGATTCGCCCCCGAGGTCCTGGCCGATCCCCTCGGAACCCTTTCCAGGACATGCCCGAGCCGGCATTATCCCCCGACGATATCCTCGGCAAACGGTATTATCCTTTCGACACCATCCTCGCGACTTTCTCGGGTCCTCCCGACACCTCGATGCATTCCTCCGCCGATCTCTCCCCGTTCCGTGGCCCCTCCCAAGGATTCCTCCTTCGGCCCCCCTCCTCGGATCCTGGCATTACTTCGGCCAGATTAAACCCTTCCCCCGAATCCTCGGATTCCCATCCGCGATCCAGCGTTCCGGAAAATCGAACGATCGTTTCTTTTCCGCTCCATCCCTCCGAAAATCCTCACCCTGGGGGTGGAGAGTTGTCCCCGAGTTAAAAACCACCGAAGAAATTCCTCTTCGAAAGGTGCCCACCACCGGCAACTCGCGTCGCAGGCCGGGAAATCGGCGCGGAACCGCGACCTGCCTCAACCTCGGTATTCAAGGTCAGCCGCGGAGTGCACCTGTCACCTCGGACCTCGCGGCACTCTCGCGTACCTCCGCGCGCCGTTCCCGGAGGTCACATCCCTTGCACTGGCGCGAACCGACTCGAAATGACTTTTTTAACCCCTTCTTCTTGCCTCCTGCCGACGACTTGCCCCGTTGTACTTTCTTCCTCTTTTCTTTCTTCTTCTTCTTCTTTTTTTTTCGGTATTTTACGTAGTTTCTTAAAAATCGCGGGGGAGGGTGTCGGGGGTCGCTAAGGTGGACGAGCGGAGGCGATAATGACCTTACGTGGTGGGGAGGTGTGTTGGTACTGTTCGGATGAGTTCTGCTGGATGCCGGATCGCCACAGGGTGGGACGTCGCCTGGAGGAGGTGGTGGAGGTGCCGGAGGTGGTGGAGGTTGTGGAGGTGGACCGGGGCGGCGGAGGAGCAGGAAAGAGGGGAAAGTGCACACACCCCGGACAGGAAGAGGGCTTGCGGGGTCGGCGCATGCGCCCTGGGAACCTCGTGGGGTGTAGTCTCTCCTTTGCGGACCCCTCTATCCACCGGGACGCCTCCCGAGCTGCAGGTGCACCTGCCGGGGAGGCTGCGACTGCAACCGATGCACCCCCAACCTCCGCCCTGGGCGCGAACCTCTTTTTACGTGATCGCCCTGCGAATCGCCGGCTCCGACGAATTTCGGGAACGGAGGAAACAAAAATACTATTTCATAGATGTCACGACGTCCGTATTTACGTGTTAAATTTCAAACGATTTTTCGTGTTACGTTTCACGTACGTGTAAATTAACACGCACGAAATTTAACACGTACGTGTTAAATTTCAAACGACAAACTGTTTCAAAAACCAGACCTTGTTGTTTTAAATCAACCTGGCAAATCTCACTTAAACTTCCATTTCTACCAAGAGAAACAGACTGTGGATTTCCGGCAAGATTCATTTGCCGTGGACAAACCTATCCAATTGTTTTTAAAGCGGATTATCTACGGTATTATGTGTGGGTGAGTTTAATTTCCCTCTCATTACACAAAAAGGAACGAACGTATATCTCCTTTTAGTCGTCTGATTTGCGCGGAAATTTTTTACACCCCGCGATTATTTCCAGATCCTCGCATTAGATAAGAGTTGGCACGAGTTTCCAAATTTGTGCCAAAACTAAGGCATTATTTGTGCAACGCGCAATGACCCATCGCCCAGCGGAATATAAGCACGAACCCTCGAAAGAGCCTCTTTACGTGATCGGGCTAGAAATCGAACTCCTCTCTCGGCAATAACATTAACCTGTCGCAAGATGCTCCAGATCCGTCTGGTTGGCAGACCGCCAACTTAAGTAACCCTTACGATAGGATCTATCCAAAAAGACTTATTAACCCTTTCCCCAAGAAGCCGTCAACAATAAACAGTGTTAACGTCGTCGAGCAAACCGCTTGCTAGAAATGAAAAACCGCTTTCCCGCAAACACATCGCATTTTATTAAATTACATCGAAGTAGTAAATTTGATTCCAATTGATTTTACCAACTGCGATTAATATTCGATTTCAGGTACTCGGCCAGGCTCTGCGGGTATTAATCAGTAATAACAAATATTATTTTTTAACGAGTACAACTTAAGTAACCCTTATGATAGGATCAATACAAAAAGACTTATTAACCCTTTTCCCGTGAAGCCGTCAACAATAAACAGTGTTAACATTGTCGGGCAAATCGCTTGCTAGAAATGACAAAATCGTTTTTCCGCAAACAGAGCGCATTTTATCAAATTACATCGAAGTAGTAAATTTGATTCCAATTGATTTTACCAACTGCGATTAATATTCGATTTCAGGTACTCAGCCAGGCTCTGCGGGTATTAATCGGTAATAACAAATATTATTTTTTAACGAGTACAACTTAAGTAACCCTTACGATATGATCAATCCAAAAAGACTTATTAACCCTTTCCCCGAGAAGCCATCAACAATAAACAGTGTTAACGTCGTCGAGCAAACCGCTTGCTAGAAATGAAAAACCGCTTTCCCGCAAACACATCGCATTTTATCAAATTACTTCGAAGTAGTAAATTTGATTCCAATTGATTTTATCAACTGCAATTAATATTCGATTTCAGGTACTCGACCAAGGTATCGAATCCTTTCCCGGAGCGGGTATTCATCGGTAATAACGAATGTTACTTTTTAACCAGCGGAAAAAAAAATCGCAAGGGCGTACTTCGACTTTGATCGTGCTTCGATATATGCTGGATTCTATCGATACCTCCCCCGGCGATTGGAAATAATTTCGAGGCAATTTAAGAGGCAATCCACTTCCGAGGGACGATTGCGTATCTTTCCTTCCAGCTGATGATGCATCCCACTTTTGCGGATACAGCCCAGGAGCAATGTAAATGCGCCTAAGCGCATCCGCATGCGGAATAGACGTCTCATTAAAATAATGCTACGTTTAGCAATTCAAATACCGGCATTTGTTTATATTGTAGCGCCCGGTAGTTCTCAAGTGGACCAAAGAGAATAATGGTCCCGGTGTGACACGGGCATGTAATATAAACCGCATTCGAGTGTGTTTATTCCGCGCATTTTTTTATAAATATCTCAGGACCCCGGAGAACGGGATACATAAATCCTGCCCACGTGTGCGGAATAATCATCCCAGGAGGAATTCTCCTTTTTCGTCTCTCGTCAGTCAACGTCCCTCCTGGCTACAACTACCATTCCAATTACATGCCCGCCCCACATCGACGATAAACAATTTCCCTCAAGCCCCATAGAAGCCCAGCTAACGCTTATCAATTAGAACGCGAATTTAAGGTGAAGCGAAACCCCCCTCAAGTCAGTCGACTTGAATAAGACACTTTTTTTAAAGGACTTTGACATATAACTCGCGATCACCAAAGAATTGTCCTGACCCTTTTAAAATTTGGATTTACGAAAAATTGTTTAACTTAGCCTAGACCAGAACGAGCTCTTATATTTCGATCAATATACAAGTATTGAAGGCTCCGACACGAGAAACGAAGGTATCAGGACAATTGTACAACAATTTAGAACACTGTAGTAATCGAGAAACTCGCATTTGAGCGGGATAAAGGCAAAAAAAGTGTTGTATGCGCTTTTATGCTAAAACGATGGGAATACGAGGTTTCGGAGTGAAAACTTAGTTGACACTAAAATCACAGATAGCGCAGGGAGTCCCTCTGTAGTCAATTAGTGCCTCAAGAACCATGAATCTAGAGGAATTCTGGAGTTTTACTTCGATTTCTTTATAATTATTGTACGAAAACGACAGGTGGAATATGCCATTTAGTACAATACCCAATATACTTCGACACGGCCGTCGATATAAATACGAACGTCGACAACGTAAGTATTTAGAAGAATCTTTTTTACCGACGTCGATCAAGTTCCTCGACGTGTTTCACTTCACCTTAATTAAAGACTTTTCCCAATTTTCACATTTCGGTTCGCAACGCGCGGCTACTATTTTTCCGCTCCCACGGAAGAAAATGGCGAATAGAAAAAGGATCATGGTGAAAACCTCGTAACTTCTGGTTCCACCATCGAGTCGTCGCGTCTCCTCTCGTTGGAATCGCACCATATAACTCAACGTCGATGGAATCGACGTCGGGTATTTTTATTTCAACAATAACGAGGCCCGACAACAATTCGAAGCGAGAAGTTATGAGATTCGCGGGGAAGAAACGAGCGGCACTTCCTGTCGGAAGTAAAAAAGTTTCCCCCCGGGAATTGTCCTTCCCGTAAATTAAATAATATTCTCCGAGTCGAGGGGAAACTTTGAGTAAAAATGTAAATGCCCGACGTCTCGAGTCGCGGGAATTTTAAAATGAACAGGATGGCGGTAAATTCAAATGGCGGAGTCGTAGGGAAAAGTATAAGTGAACTCTTACAAATTGAAACGTATAGGGAAACGGTGGGACTATTATTTACGGCTTTCTTTTCCATTCTTTTCTTTTCCGGCGGATATGTCTCTGTACTCGGAAGTAAACGCTCCGGCGAATGGACAGCCACCGGAGGTTTCGGAAACGTCGTCTAAATTTACAGAAAAGATCACGACACCGGAGAGGGGCGAATATCACGGTGCTTTTCATCGGGGACACAATAAAGCTCCCATGAAAGGCTGGAGAGGGCACTATAGCGCAAGTTCGCAGTGTAACGTGTTCCCCGAAACGGTCTCCAAGTGAGATTGGATTCCTCCTTTTTGCTCTATTTTGAGAGTCCCTATCTCGAGGTCAAGAGAGAAAATCTTAATTGAAATAGAAGAGGGACTCGCCTTCTCGACGTGGACGAATTTCGATTTAAATCCGGTTGTCACACGACTCTGGAAAACTTTAAACCACCGTTAACGGGTGCGCAAACGTTTATACAGTTCCTTTTGTACAATCGCTCACGGTGAAAATCAGGAGGAAAATTGATCCAATTCATCATTTATCATGTGGACACAAATGAGATTTAATGCCGTGGAACAAATCCTGAAATTGTCTTGTCAAACATGACTGGAACTATTTCAAACAATGCGAGGAAAATATTGTAGTCAATTAATAATAGTCAGCAAAAACATTTGTCCACCCGAGGAAGAAAAATTAAACCGTCCATTTTCTAAAGCGCAAGCAGCACGGTACTGCGTACAACAACTATCGTAAATCACGGTAAAAGTAAAAAAATAAATGAAGTAAGTAAAACCTCTTTGGCGTTTTCAGTCGAAAGGAGAAAAAACAAGTACATTTACCAGGACGCGGAACGCACGCGTTCTCAATAGGTCAGGAGGCTATGCATAACCTATTATTCACGGTGAGCATCTACTCCTTCGTGGCCATGGCCGAGCATTAATAATCATTGCGCACTTATTAACCCATATAACATCTCCCGAGCCACCTCGCGGCCGGTAATGAAGGTGTCCGCAGCGCGCGGCAGGTAGTCCGGACGCGAACCTCGCGGTCTAATCATCACCTGGAACCATAGCTCCTAGTCTGTACGACTTTCTGGGAGGTCGAAAAAAACGAAGACACGGCCGTGAAACGAAATTTACTGCTGAAAAGGGTATATTCCCCGGCAAACCCGTGATAGATGTCTCGTCGGACTGGGACGCTGCCTCGAAGAACAAGAAACTCGGCTGGGGCTCCTCTACTCGGAATCCTTCAGAACTCTCGAGAGGAGAACTCCCGGAACCGCTTTCAGGAATAAAGCTCGTCTCGAGATCTCCGTGGTAATCGAATGAGCGAGAAACCGGGCGAGCTTCGCCCCATTGTCGGTCCCGGGTCCTCGGCTCTTGCGATTGATGGGACAGGACCGGGAGGATAATTCTCCTCCTTGCAAGCAGGTTACTCTTCGGTCAGTTCCTCGCTTTTTCGCATTGTAAAGGGCTTGAACTTCTCCTTTACCCCGAATATACGGGGAGGGGCGAGAATTTATCAAATCGGGGAGAAAAGCTCTCCTCGAGGCTCGAAGATCCTCGCTTTTTGGAACTCAACCAATGGGCATAACCTTTTGGCTTGTCTCGGATTTAAAATATATAAATATAAAATATATTTACTATAATATAAATTGGGGAGAAAAAGCTCTCCTCGAGGCTCGAAGATCCTCGCTTTTTGGAACTCAACCAATGGGCATAACCTTTTGGCTTGTCTCGGATTTAAAATATATAAATATAAAATATATTTACAATAATATAAATTGGGGAGAAAAAGCTCTCCTCGAGGCTCGACGATCCTCGCTTTTTGGAACTCAACCAATGGGCATAACCTTTTGGCTTGTCTTGGATTTAAAATATATAAATATAAAATATATTTACAATAATATAAATCGGGGAGAAAAAGCTCTCCTCAAGGTTCCAAAATCCTCGATTTTTGAAACTCAACCAATTGGCACAGCATTTTTTTCCTTTATAGCAGGGGTGGCCAGTCTTTTACCTCATCTCGACCTTAAAATATATAATGCAAGACAGATCGCGCAATTGAGGGCGCGTGTGTGTTGTTAGAAATTATATATATCGAATTTAATCTAATATTTATACTTTGAAAATTCTTCAACCATTTTGGATACATTCCGTGAGGATTGTTTTCATTAATGATAATTCTTTCTTCATTACGTTATATGTCCCTCCTACAATTTTACATGTTCTTTTCTAAAAAAAACCTATTGTACCCTCGTATTTCATTTTCTGTTTAAAATTGAAGTTTGCTTGCCACTAAACTAAGAAATATCAAACCAAATGTCAATCTAAACGATACTAACTTTAAATGCGCATATTTTTCTTCTCTGAAAAGATAGAACGATTCCAGAATAAAGGACATATAACATAATGAAGTGTCAAATAGGTGTAACACCTATTCTACACTTATATGCGTTACACCTATTCTAAATTTCATTGTCATATGTCCTTTATTGAACGGCATCTACACAAGTAGGAACTATTGACGAAAAAAGCATTCCGTACAATCTGTGCTCATTTTAATAAAGTAAGGGTAATTAATGTATGGAAGTTACATTTCTTTTTTTTTTTTTAACTTGCCAAATCGCACACAGTGCATTGCAAATTCCCTGCCCAGAGTGTATATCCCCAAAGCAATGAAGTACATAACTAAAAATCACAGAATAATAAAAACAACACAAGCTCGATCTGTTGTGAGCCGTAGATTGAACATTCCAACTTTATAACATACGTTGACTTTAAGCAACATTGTGGCATGAAAAAATGTTGCCGAGGATGGTCGAGGGAATAAAGGAAACATTTTGTAACGTTAAAAAAAAGTAACTCAGTAGCGTATAAGATTGAGAAGTAAACGTAAATGTATACAATAGATAAAGCGATAGAAGAGTATATAAAGTTGACAGACTCGGAGTTTTCAATGATAGGTCGATTTCCGATAAAAAGGAAAACACGATCCCTAGGAAAGTCTCCTACAGACTGAATTGCTGAATTGTGGAGAAAGAAGAGGATATATCGTAACCTTACATAGGCAGGATCTCTATTTAATAGTGATCGGTACCTGTACTGCCATTTCCTCGATACCGATACATATTGCTAGTGGGTGCAGATCGAATCAAACCCTCGCGCTAGTGTTTGATTTTCGTTTGAAACGGTTTCAACGTTTGCACGATCGCGCAAACACGGAATCGAAAATGGTCCCTCCTGTCGTGCGCAATACGAGCCAAGTACATAATCATTAACCACCGAGGAAGCATATTTAACGTCAACTCGAATCGATACTAACGATAATGATAAATAAGTTGGAAATGTCTTCAAAGCAATTAGCTAAATACGATTATATGTGTACCGCGATTTATAAAATCGGTGGTAAGAAATTAAATTCGGACGTAATCACCGAAAAGGATCGAATTAAATTATAAATTCGCGTTTTCTAAGACACAATGTGAATTTTAAAACGTAAGTATTAATTACTTGAACACGTTTTCATTCAAGAGACTTCGCGTCAAAATAGGATACTTTAAGAGGATATGAAAGAGTCAGCTTGTATATATCAAAGAAGTCAAAAAGGGTATATATGAATTTCACTTTATCGACGTCGATTAAATTTCTGATCGCCTTTCATATCCTCTTAAAACGGATTCCCGAAATTCCATAAATTTCTGAAGCAACGAATGTAATTGGTTTAAAGGGATTAGTAGATTGCAAAATAATCCTTTAATGAAGGTGAGTTTAACAGAAAATGAAAGAGTATAGGAAACATTTGCTCATGGTCTGTTTCATGTTTCGTCATATCTCATTTACGTTTTATTATTATGGCGGACTTTTAAAGGCTATAAATTTCTGATTTTTTTTTTTCATGATATGCATGATTCCAGGAGAACGGCAAATCTGAAATGAAAGTTAAGTTCTAAAAATTAGTAAATACCTAAAATCAGAATTTTAATAATGCCAAGTATTCTCGATGAAAATGAACTTTAGAAGTTAGTTAAAAATAAAAGAGCCAACAGAAATCCCTTCTTCACTGTTTTTGTACATTAATCGTTGATATTTTCCGGGCAAAAACAATTCTCCAAAATCTGTGCCACTTAATTCTTTATAATCTTTCCTTGTTTCTAAAACCGCCTAAACGTTCCGTTCTCCTGGATACAGGGGAAAAAGAAGATAAAAAATTTCCAGCGCCTGCAAGTCCGGCATTTCGAAAGATTTTAAAACTTTCTTCATCTTAAATTCCCCGCAAGACAAAATAAAAGATCCGCCTGAGTAAATATTTTCCCTCCCATTTAATTTCCCTTCAAACTCACTTTGATTAAACCGCATTTCACGACCTACTAACCCCCAAAGCTCCTCAAAGCAGGCGCTCGTTGTTCCCGGTTAATCCCCAAAATGTTACGGGGAGATCTGGGTATCCGGGACCCTGGTCAACGGACGTCCCTCGGGAACGTCCATCCACCGGGAGGAGGAAAAACGTTTCCCGCGGAACATCATCCCATATCCCGTGGGTCCCCGTCGGCTCCCATTGTCGTCCCGCGAGGACGACGGCAGGACATTCCGCGCGGAAAGGAGGTGTCGACATCGGGAAAGATCGAAACCCCCGAGAAATTCCACCCCCGTGTCGGAAACACACGTCGGGATGGGAAATGCAGTTTCTCCCACCCTCTCCTCGAATATAGAGGGGGCTGCATTCCCGGATCGAGTATCGATACGTCCAGAATTCCACTCGTTCGCCTCGAGGCCTCCCCGACACTTCCTTCGAGAATCGGCTTTCCTACCCTCGTTTCTTCCCCGTGTATACGCAAACTTCGTGCTCCGACAGAAAATGTCAACCACCGAGTAATCACTCGGAACAATTAATCTCAACTATTTACGATCTGGACGAATAATTTCTCCTACGCGTCTTACAGATACTTTCTTCCGGCATGTCATTTGAGAATGAACTTTTTCCCCTCCACATCTCGTGGCCGCTAATGCGAATGATTTATATAACTATAGAAAAGTCAGATGTCCTAGCAGGCAATTAATTGGAATAATGGAGTTAATTGTTTACTGTCAGAAAATTGACGATTTATTTTTCTATTTCGTTGCCTGTATCCTCTTTAGATTTTTCTTCGAAGATCGGCTGTCTTGCTAGTCGTTTCATCCCCGTATAAAGAACTTATACGAATACAGGAAATGTAGACTTTAATGTAAATGTAGGAAATGCAAAATGTAGACAGCTGATTAATCGTAGTAATAAATCTTAATCCGTTACGGTCATAAAGTCAGTGATTAATTCCTCCCGTCCGCCCTGCGACCTCTCCTAGCAGTTCCTTCAACGGTCGCTCCTTCCATCCTCCGTATTTACCGTGTATGTACAAACTTTACATAAATAGGAACAATTCAAACACTGGCAGATGATCGATCACATTAATCGGTAACGTTTAGTCTTAACGTTTTGCCGTAATACATTGTAAAAGAAATATAGTGTCACGTCAACGTTCATTCCCATGCAAGAAAATCCGGATGCTTCCTTAAAACATCCATTTCCATATCCTCCGTTTCCTCCTCGGGTGTACATGTATACAAACTGTCCACCGATAAAACGAATTTAGCAATTCCGATAGAAATATTATTTATAACAAATTTTCACACCTTGTCAACCAAAACAAGTAAGATTTGTCCGGTATTTATGATTTAAAAGTTCCAACAGAAAAAAAAACCGATTGCAACTTCCAGTGAATGAATTATCGCTGCAAAAATGTTATTAACTCAAAAGTCCTTATAAAAATAACCCATTTAATTTTCGAATGTATATAAATTTGTTTATAGATACCTATAATCAGGACGGCTTAATTCTAATAATATCGTAAAATCCATATTCCTTTCCGTAAAACTCCGATGAAACGTTTCATGTTGAAATATAGCTTGGCAGACAAGCAGCCGGACAGGCAGATAAATAGTCGGATAAATAAATGGACCGAAGGATAAATGGACGGAGAGATGGATAAGGTGTCGATAGGTCACAAAAGATTTATCTAAGAGTAAATAGCAACCGTGACTTCATTTTCACATCGGGCTCTTATCGGAGCAACCTATCGCAAGGTATCATTTACGATATACAGCATGATTGTTCATTTTATCAATTCTTATACCTTTAACAATAAAAGACACTCGCGACACCCATCGAGGTGGCGGATTCAATTTCAGCTGCGACGTCACCGCTTAGATCAAAGAGTTATTCGAGATCCGAGGGTGAAACCAGGGATAAAAGCGTTCTTTTTTTTTTATGTAAAGCCTCCCTTGAATGGCATCATCGATCCGCTTGTACATATAGGAAATCTAATGGCGGACCTTGATGGACCCATTCCAGGCCGCGAAAGCAGAAATCCCCGACTGGCTACGTGAGGCCGTGGTCGATGCACCATTACATGGTCCATGCAAATCGCGAGATAAAGAGCTCGTCGAGAGGGTCGGAGAAAGACGGAACATCGAGAGGATAACCCCTTGTGGTCGATCGATCACTTTGGCCGCGATAATCATTTTCCTGGAAAAGCCTTTGTTGACGATTATCGCCGAGGCGTCTGACCCTTTTTTACTCTATCCGCTTCGATCCGTCCCTTCGATAAGACGCGAGACTCAAGGGTTCGGGAACTTGCTTTGGGAATTTGGTCCAAGGTTCGGAAACTCGGGAGAAGGAATTCCGAAACGAATCTCTGGACGGTTTTCCGGTGGTTGGGTTTTACAGAGATTCTGCAAAATCGCCAGCCCCCGACATAAAAATGTTACCGAACGATTTACTTCGCGTTAATAGTTATATTTACTTTACGTAACGCGAAGTGTCGAAGCCTGCCATCTCTTGGAGTGAGTTTTTCGGTTTGGAAGACGCGAAGATGTCTCTTGACGATTGAAATCTATTTGAGGAAAAGCCTCTTCAAGGGTTAAATGTGATAAAGCAAAACAGGAGAAACCAGCTAGTTGCACCTTGCGGCAGGACTCGCAAAAAACCATTACATATTTTAAGGAGATATATGTTTTTTGACGAACTAAGTTCTCGATCCGTTGTTAAGGACCAAACTAAACTTCCATCCCTTTCCGAAGCCGCCCCCAGATTTCATTCGCAATGCAAATGAGGCAACGATCATGCGCCTGGAAAACTTAAAGTATCCTTTTAACAAAACCAGACCTCCCCGCCATGCCAAAGAACGAAATACAAGTATTGCCGCAGAATTGGTATCGATTGCCCGAGAAGTACAATACCGAATACTCGACAGCGAAACATTGAAGTAGCAATAATCAACTACGTTTCCTTAAAATTCTCCTCGAGTCGGCAAAGCAGTCTTCGGAACTAAAAGGTAAAAAACTGTCGATATACATTTTTCAAATAAGGCAGATTCGATCCGTCATCAAGCACCGAACTAAACCTCCACCCCTTCCCGAAACCACCATCGAGCTCCGTTAGCATTGCAAATGGGGCAACGATCATGAGCCTGTAAAACTTAAATTATCCTTTTAACAAAACCAGACCTCACGCCATGTCAAAGAACGAAATACAAGTATTGCCGCAGAATTGGTATCGATTGCCCGAGGAGTACAATACCGAATACTCGATATGGAAACATCGAAGTAGCAATAATGAACTACGTTTCCTTAAAATTCTCCTCGAGTCGGCAAAGCAAAGTCTTCCGAACTAAAAGGTAAAAAACTGTCGATATACATTTTTCAAATAAGGCAGATTCGATCCGTCATCAAGGACCGAACTAAACCTCCACCCCTTCCCGAAACCACCAGCCAGCTCCGTTAGCATTGCAAATGGGGCAACGATCATGTGCCCTGGAAACTCGGGGTGCCCCCTTAATAAAACCGAGTCCTCTCCTCGTCATCGTCGAGGACGAGAACCTGAAAATATCCCCCGGGAATTGGAATTGATTTGGCAATAGAAGGAAAGTAGGAAAGTAGGAGAGTGCCGCGATTGGCGATGGTTGAATATTTCAGGAGTCTTCCCTCCGACTTGGCGAGGGTTTCTCCAGTGGCGACCCTCTCTCTCTCCCTCTCCTCTGCCCCTTTCTTTCCTCGGCTAGTTGGTCCCCGACCCGATCGCTTTATTTTCTCCTCGCTTCGCCTCCGTTTTGCTTCCGTTTCGCCAGGTACCGCTTCCGCGTACGCCGTCTCTGCGAGAGCGTGGATTCTAAACAAGGCCTCTCCTCTTGCCGCCCACTTTTAACGTCACCCCTGGTCCGACATCGAGCCGAGCTTCGATTAAATCCACCCCGGGAAAGCTTCGAGTTCTCCCCGAAAAATTCCCAAGTGCCTCCTCTGCCACCCCGAAGCGGCAATCGCGAGATTTCCAGACGTAACTCGAAAGTCTTCGCCGGGCAGAAGTGGCGGCGGGGGAAGACCTTACATTTTTTGCAATTAATATGCACCTTGAGAGAATTTTATTTTCCTGGTGTCATTCGGGGGAACCGTGCCCGATATTTGGATCATCAAGGGAAACCAAGGAAAAGGGACTGTTCCGCGAAATAAATGACGTTTAAGTGGCAATACAATATAGATGGATGCTTCGGAGATAAAAATATCGAAAGAAAAAAAGATTCATGTTTAACGATCATGAAAGTTAACTTTTCACGCCGCGGAATAGTGGGTTATGATTTACAATAATTTCAAGAAACGCAACTGCGAGTATTTTACCGTGCGTGCCGTGCCCGAGTGGTTTATTCTTTTAATTTAGAAGAAACTTCAGATACTTCGTTTGGTTGTCTTTCGTTAAAATTTCTATTAAACACCCTACCTAAAGTGCTTTTTTTTCTTCGTTTTCAATATTCTATTATTTCAAATGTAGTAAAGCTTCAAAGATAAAACTAGGCGCACTTGACACGGATGACTAGACTTATTTTTTAAGACATTTATTGACCCGTTGATGTATATCTCGTGTACGATTCTATATATAGGAAAGGGTTGGAGAACTTTCCTGGATTTTGAAAAAAATGTTTATTGGGAATTGACTTCCAAAGAGACAACTTTTTTAATACCATCTGTAATATAACCCTGCGAGGGATATCGAGACAAGTTTCTATTAAATACCCAACTGAAACTTTTAAGTTCTGTTTCGAAAATTCGCCGCCCTAGTGCCTGGCACTTGGAAGCTATACCACCAAATTTCCAAAATGACTCTCGAATACCTCCTCCATGAATTGGTACTTTTCTTCACTTGTTGGATTTACTCCAAGAAATCTTACCCAGTGACCGCGCATTTAATCAAACGAAAATTCAGGGTGTATCGGAGCATGAAAATCACGTACGACGGTGCATCTCCTTGCAGGCGAGTGACGTCCAGATTAAGAGAAAAACGTGTTCCAAATTTGTCAGCGAGCCAAATAAATGGAACGAGTCGAGATAAAACCTTGATACAAAACAAGAAAGTCAATGTCAAGTTGCAAAAATCGATTTACACCGTTGCTTACTATAGGTATAAGAACGTGTTCTTATCAGAGCAATGCAATTCCTTGATAAGGGAGGTAGGTTTCACGAAATGGCAGACAGAAAAAGGTGGCTAGAAAAAATGCAATAATTAACGTGTCGCAAATGGAAGTGCGAATTGCTAGTACACGTCTCCCATTTCAACCCCTCCTGGACCGCCGATTTCTCGCGGAGCTTTCTAGGGGAGAAAAGCGAAGGATGCAAGCCTAAGCATTTTTTCGCAGTTCCGTTTCCCTAGGGAAAGACTCCTTTCGCTCGACTATGTCGCACAAGCCACGTTTCTTAGTGAATCGTCGACCAGTATTTTATTCGCAACAATTTCTCGAAAGCAGAGCTTCTCAGCCTTTGTCGTTCGCAGCTTTTACGCGAGCTCGACTTTCCATTCTTAAGAAATGTCTGTCTCCCCCTCGTCTTACCCGTCCGTTTAAGCGTCGAGTATTTTCCTGCTTCTCTTTTCTTTTTTTTTTTGTTAACGCATCTTTTTAATGAGAAACGCATGTCGGACATTCGTAAGATTTTCGGGAAAGCACAATCGTAAAAAGACATCGCCGCTGGTCGACTTTACCAATAAAGACGATCACTGTTTCATTACTTAACTCATTCGCATCATTAGCGTATATATACGCTCAGTTTTTTGGTCATTATCATTCAACGTGAAATTTGGTGATAAGAACCCTCTTTTTCATACTTCCTTATGATGCAAACGGGTTAAGTATGAAAGTAAAATGACGCTGAATGTGTTAATAGTCATGAAAATTTCTCGAATGTACCCCTAATTCACGTAGTAGTATCTTACAGAGCAAACAATAGCCCACACCCCGACAAGATCGTATTCGCATTTTGCAAAATTCCGTAGAAATAAATTGCAACGATTGGATAAAAGAATTACATTTTTCCCCGAACGTTCTTAATCACAGCTATTTTTTTACAGAGTGATTCCTATAATCTAACGCATGATGACGGATCTAAGAATGATCGAACATCCTGATCCACAAGAAGTAAAATACTTAAACAAAAAAAAAAAACAACACGTCATAGTAAATAATTAACAAATGGCCCTGAGTGATCGTTTCCATTTTTCAAGCGTATTGAGCGTTCTTTTTTCCTCCGTTCCTTCTTAAAGAGAATTCCTTGGTGCAAAATCAAAGCTCTAAGTACGAATACTCTTAGAAGAGGAAGGATTTGTAATTAATTTCTAGGGCCGAAGAATCGAGATAAAAAATCTGGGATTCACTTATCTAGATGCTCGGCGATAATGATCACCCATTACTTGAAAAATCGAGCTCGAGAGGACTCGACAGAGGTGGGTGGGTGGGTGGGTGAAAGGGGTGGGGTGGGGCATGGAATCACTTCGATTACGCCCCGATCACTCTCAGGGTTTTTCGTTTTTCTTTTTTTTTTCTCGCGAGGAGCACCGGATCGGTAACGATGGTACTTTCAGGAGAAAAGTGACTAATTAAGCGTCGATTGATCGACCTACATCGACCTAGAGTTCTTTACCTCCTCCACGCGGAAAACGCAACCAAACCGCAACGGGTTTCCGAGGGCACCGTCGACGGAACGCGACGCGATTTATGGAACTCATCTGCTTCGCCGGTAGATACGAAACCTCCGTCCAATATCCACTCAACGATGTTAAAAACGAGGATTTTGTAAACGACCTCCGGTAAGACCTGGTAAAAGAAAGTCTAGATAAACTCCGTCGCGTGAAAGCGGTCCAAATCGGTTTCGATATCGGAAGGCACGAGAACACGGCATACGCTTTTTAGACCTGCCATACATAATTTTGTTGAAATGATAATGAGATATCTAAACTATTCAACATCCACAGGATGATTTTAAAAGCAAACGTTTATAGGTGCACCCTGAGAAAAATGAGGTACTTGAAATCAAATAAATGTGCCTATTTAAAAATCGTATAGTTGACTCAAGTGAAATTTTCAATGGATGAAATAATTATTTCTTTACGGGAATTAAAAGAGAAATACTTTAAACTAAACGAAAAATGTAGAAATATGTAAAAGTCTACAAGGTTCATATATGACTTAAATTTATTCGCCTCCAGCTGTACATTTCTCACAGGGCAACCTTTGCAAAAACACGTGATAAAAAAATTCTTTGCGTATTCCGTCACATGACAACTGTCCAAATTGGTTTTCATGTAAAGAACATTGCGAAACCTTTCTGTTCAGACTATTTAAATATCTAAAGATATTTCATCGTGCGAAAGCTAACCAAATTAATATTTCGATACATTCGTTTCCACTGTCGAAAAGTATCTACAAAAAGTAGGGTTTATTTTTTTAACCGCCAAGAGATATAAAAATTCTATCCGATTTTCCCAACGGTATTAAACACGTTCTGTAAACAACTTACGAAAAGACCACCGGGTGGTAAAGAAAAGGAAAAAAATAAAAATAAAACGTCTGGATATGTTTCATCGCGAAAGAGTTGTCTAAATTGGTTCCGGTATTGGAAAATACTAAAATATTGCATTCGCTTTTCAGACCTCTCTCGCCTAATTTTTTTTCGAATTGTAGAGAGAAACGGAAATCCATCCAATATTCACAGGATGATGTTAAAAATAAACATTCTATATACGACCTATGGAAAACTCGATTTGTGAAAAAATCCCTCACGCATTCCATTCGACGAAAGCTGTTGAAATTAATTCCGATATCGAAAATTACAAAAAGAAAATGGCATTTGCTTTCCAGACCGTTTAATTACCTCAAATCGCGAAGTGAAATATATTTCAATATACAAATATTCAGTCGGCGATGTCAAAAGTAAACATTTTGCAAACGCCCTGCCGAAAATCAGCGGCTTACTGATTGCGGGAAAAAAAAACGTGTTTTTTATTCCTCGCTGTTTATATTGGTACTGATATCACACAATAAAAAAAAAATAGGATCCTAATTGTTTTGACCTAATTCCCTCAACTCGTGTTAAAATGAATACCTAGTTATTTTTTCAATACAGGTTATGAGAAAAACAAACATAAGTGTATCACATTACAGGACAACTGTAATAATTCTAACAATTGATTTAAAATCAAAAACTACCACTACAGCATGCTGATACTTATTGTAGTACATGAATGTACGTGACAAAAAATCGTTCTTTTGAAAAATACTTATGTGACAAAAAATCGTTTTTTTGAAAATTCTGAAGGGTTTGCTCCCCTTAATTTCAACTCTACATTCTTTTCTGAGATTATATCTGTAACGAAATTAACACTGATTATGTCCGAAAGATGAAAGAGGCAGGATTTAATTTTCCATTCCTCTTCCAGAGAAGTTTGATAAAGAGAAAATGCATTTCTCTCTTTTTGATGTTCAGTTCGTCGAGAAATGGAAAGATATTCCGAGAGAAACGGAGAGGAAAAGATAAAATGGTAAAGTATTCAGGAAACATCAATCGAACCAAGTAGGCTTCGATTTAGTATCTTATAATATCGAGAAAAGTGTTCCATGTCAAGTAATCGCGAAGTAATCAGCTTACGTACAGAATTTCCCACTATCCGAAATACTTGCCTTTTAAATCACATTAACAGATTTTTAAAATGTAACCACATCACTTAAATTTTCATTATATTTCACTTCCCTCTTACAATAACTAAACTTAAATGATTCACCCAACTGGAATAAAAAGTAAGTAGACGTCATTAAAACCTACATCGCCAGAGAAAGAAGAGTACATCTCTTTCATTCAAATCCTAAATTCCAATAATAACACAAACTTTTCACCGATACAGGGCGTTATTAAATTCTTCAATGCAATTTCAAAAACTGGTCTACGCCATTTAAATACCCTCCTAATGAAAGAACAGGAAAACGATTTTTTGAATGGACGATCATTAAAGAGATAGAATAATACCCGGGGCAGAATATGTAAATCTACCGAGAGAACAAAGTATCAAAGCACTTCGTAACCGACATTAACCACTTCCTATAATTTTCAACGATGTCCGGCAATGAAATGTCACCGTTTGGCCCGACTGGATTTTCGAAAATTCATTACCTGGCCCCGTCATTTCCGAAAATCCCCAAGTGGAAACTCGACGTCACTAACGAAACGTGAACTTTTTCAAACCGTATTTTCAGGAAAACCATAAAGCAGTGAAAGAACTTTCCGATCCTGTAAAAAGCTTTTAAAGTTTCCATACCACGTTTAAGCCCTTGTATTTTCCTGGACATTTTTCATCGTTGGCCGGAAATTCCTGACTTACCGAATGTCCAGTTTCAGAAGGAAAAAGAAATTCTTCGTATTTGCATTTACTTGTTTTATCATGTACTAAAGGACCAACTGCGGTATTAATATATTAACCCTTTCTCTATTTACTTCAGATGAAGAGGACTTCGGTGGCTGAGATAAACCATCGACCTCAAAAAGTTAACATTACTAATGCACCCAACATCCCACATTAAGGTGAAGTGAAACACGTCGAGGAACTTGATCGACGTCGATAAAGAAGATTTTTCTAAATGCCTACGTTGCCGACGTTCGTTTTTCTATTGATAGCTGTGTCGAATTATATTGGGTATTGTACCAAATGGCATACTCCTCCTGTTGTTTTCGTACAATAATTATAAAGAGATCGAAGTAAAACTCCAGAAATCCTCTGGATTCATGCATTCTGGGGCCCTAATTGACTGCAGAGGGACCCCCTGCTCCATCTGTGATTTCTAGGTCAATTAAATTTTCACTTCGAGACCTCGTATTCCCATCCTTTTAGCATAGAAGCGCATACAACACTTTTTTTGGCTTTATCCCGTTCAAATGCGAATTTATTGATTGCCAGATTGTTCTAAATTGTCGTAAAATTGTCCTGGCCCTTTCGTTTCTCATATCAGAGCCTTCGATAATTGTATATTGATCGAAATATGAGAGCTTGACGCCACTTCGGTTCTGATCTGGGCTGAGTTGAAAAATTAAAAAAAAATCCAAATTTTGAATGTGTCAGGACAATTCTTAGATGATTAAGAGTGACGTGTCAAAGTTTCGGACAGTTTGGTCTAATACCCTTAAAAAAAAGTGTTGTATTCGAATCAACTGATCTGAAGGGGGTTTCACTTCACCTTAAACGCGTAATTAGAAGCGTAATACAAGAAAACATGTCCTTGAGCAATGAAAGATAGAAGTTCATATCCGAAAGTTGGGCACTTTCGAATGTTTCATATGAAATGCGATGAAATGGAAATGATTGGAAAAAATGTCCGAGCCTAAACGTGGTATCTAAAATTCAAAAGCTTTTTACCGGATCAGAAAGTTTCCATTAAGGCTCTCGCGTTGTTTTTGCTCCGTCGATGAATAATACAGTACGAGCTTTCATTTGCTTTTAATGCAACTTTGCACGTACACCTGCTCGGCGTGACTCACGACAAAGGTTGTTAAACGTCCATCAAAGTGCAATACCATTTCCCCAAAGGACGCGTAAAAATTATTGTGCACCGTGGGACATACATACAGAATTAATTTCCCAATAAGTGCATAAATTCTGCAATGCTGGAAGAAGCAGTCGGCATGGTCCAGTGCGAACAATGAACGGCGAACGATGACAAATCGCGACAGTAAATCGCGAGACGCGCAGATTCGAACTTCGCCAAACAATGGAGATGATCCCATTTCGCAATACGCATTCACATGTAAGACAATGAATAAAAACCCTCTATATACGGCTACATCCAAAAATCCCGATACACCGCTTATAAAATTCAAAATCACACAATTTTAAAAGTAAAAAGGTACCATAATCAAATGCCTATACAAAAAAAATGAAAAGCTATGTATTACAAAGGGAAACATTGTCTCGCTAGAAGAAAAAGATTTAACGACTTTGAAAACGACCAATCTTATCGCAATTACCTAACTCATAAATCTTAGCAAAAGCCCATGAAATACGTACTTCAATATACATTATTTTATGTCATTGCATAAAAATTCGTAAAAATCACAGATTTTCACTTATTAGTAAAAATCCATTGCTCATCCCTGTATCTCTTTTCTAAACTGGATTAATTATCTATATGTGCTACCCATGAGACGTATCACTGATTACAGACTTATACAGAACCGATGTACGTAATGGGTAATTCTTTAAAATAAAAAAAGAATACATTCCGGCGAAATTAATCACTTGAAAAATCAGAGATCGCAGGAAGGAAGGACATCACTGGCTAATGCGATCTAAATGCGGTTGTAAATAAATATATATATAATATATAATATGTATGTTCACCTTCTCTGCCGAATTTCCGCTTCTTCTTGCTGCCGCTCCCTCCGCTGGAAGAGCTCTTCCCCGAGCCCTTGTCCTTGCTCTTCCAACGTATCAGCATTTTACGCAGCCACTTCAGAGTTACACCGACGAAAGCGACGTTTAAACATTTACACGAGGACCTCTAGGGTCCTTTATCCGATCGCGCTATCAAGGACCGCTTTTTATATGCCATCACCGTGGACAAACGTCCCCGTTAAAGGAAGGCCTGCGAGTCGCGGGTGGAAAGAAAAAACTATATTATACTCCACCGTTGAACATTGATTTGCGGATGAGGTGTTCTACCACTGGATAACATCCTATCGATACATATCAGTCGAAGGTACTGACGGTAAATTTTAGAAACTCCTTATTTTGACTTCGTTCAAAACCATAGAGAGGGGGAATTCGACCAATGGGAAGAGTACCCCCTCTACGAACTATGTACGAAAGACGGAGCAATATCGATGTCAATAATCCGAAAAAAAAAAACAGACGGAAAATTCTGACAATTGTCATAAATGAAGACATAGGGGGGAGAGGGGAGGCACTTCCGGAAAATTCATGTAAACCTTCTATTTAGTCAACGCTCAAGCCGTGTCGATACACCGATTCTCATAGGATCACCGAAGTTAAGTGACGGCGGGCGCGGCCGCTCCTTGGATGGGTGACCGAAAATGGGAATCGCGAATAAAAAGAAACAACAAACCTTCCATTTCAAATCCAGGAGCACATCATTAAAAACAAATAATTGTGTTTCAATCGACTGGACGGCTCTGGAACGGAAAGGGCTCATTTTTCAGACATCCCCGATATTAGGCATTATTTAAATAACTACTCTCAGGACGGTTGAGGCTGTCGGTACAGCGAGTAACAACAAATTACTTTCATGGCCATGACTAACCCTCTGTAACCCAATTTTTTTGGTTCAAACCAAGAAAACACTGATATAACATCAAGTATGCAAATATTAACCTTCTGACATTAAGTAACTATTTGTTTATGCAGTTACAGTTTATGTACATACTTAGGAATTAATATGTTTATAAATGTATAATTCATAAACAAATACCTTGGTTACAATGGAGCGGTGTAAGATGTTACTTATGCCGAACAAAATCAAACAAGACTTAAATATCGATATACTTTCAAACTCAAGTAGCGTTATGGAGGTTTATCGACAATTTTGAAATTTGTTATTCCCTGCCGGGAACTGGGAATAAAATATTTGCCTAGTACTTGAACGGTCAAACCTTTTCCTCGAAAATGAATATCAATAAGCCGGTCGTATTAAGGTGATATGAAAGTATGATATAAACCTAACAAAAAGTCAAAATGTAGGGAATGAAGAATTATGAAACATGCATTGGGAATTTTTCGAAAAAATTCATTTTTAAGGGGTGAGCCACCCCTTTGAATACTTCTGTTACCCCTTACGCGAGCAGTAATTGCTCTATCCAAATGAAACTTGGTTAGTTTATAGACCAGAATAATACAAAAAAAGCATATTCAAAGGCATATTAAAAAGCGTATTCAAAGGGGTGACTCAATCCTTAAAAATGAATTATTTCGAGAAATTCCAAATGCACGTTTCATAATTCTTCATTCCCTACATTTTGACGGTTGTTTCATGAAAATCGGTCGAGTGCTTCTATATGGAACAGCCAACTCACCCCCTTGCACGGCCAACTGTGAAGCCTGATTTCATCCCCTAAAAGTGTTTATCCGCCAATAAAAAAAAAAACACGGGTCCCTTAGATTTTAGTCCTCTATAACATATTTGAAAATGAACAAAATCGGAGGGGGACACCTGAGGTACCTTCCTTGTTAGAGCCTCCACAATAACGTATTGAAGTTTTAGATAATTTGGTGCACCCCGTTAGGAGAAAAGTTTTATAAATATCTTGTCTTTTCGGTACGTATATATCACACTTTCATATCACCTTAACCGAGTGAACTCTCGAGTTATCTCACATCGAATACATACGTTAAGTAATTATCTCATGGCATGGACAGAATTTCCGAAGTAGAGAGACTATGGGAATGAACGACCTTGCTAAACACCCTAAACTGGTGACAGTTTACGCTGCTCTATTTTGCAAATCGCAAGTCAAGAGAGGCGCCAACAAGAGACGCTGCCCTGCAAACGCTCGCAATGCCCGTCGACCACGAAATTGTCGTCGCGACTGTTAGGGTAACCTCAAAGTTACGGCGGTTAATTGAAGTGGCATTAAAGCACTCGCAGGCGTTAAAGGGCAGCGGCAAGTGCCATTTCGGCGTTACGGGCAAGCCGCTGTTGAATTTAAATTCCTCGGGCCTGGAGGCACCTCCGCGTCTTGTAGAGATTCCAATGCCACGATTTCGGAATACGACTAGCCCGACCCCTTACTTCCCCACTGATTTCCCCCAATTTTAAAACCATTCCTATCATTAGTGAACATCTAGACCAAAGAGAAATGAGAAACACACGATTAACTCTCGACGGATAATAAATCTTAACAATTGCTAGATGCCGTAACAGTAATCGACATTTTAAAGAATTATTTTCACCTATGACAGGTCATTTCTAACCGTAAACTTATTATATTAAACGCTAATATTTAAAATCACAGATAAGACAAGGAAAGCAACGATAATAAATATCAGCTGACTTCGTCGGTTTATTTAAAATGATATGAAAGGCGCTGAGAAATTCAATCGAGGTCGAGAAATTAAAATTCATTTATATCCTTTTTGGTGATAACGTCATTTTGAATACTCAAGTGGGAACATAAGCGTCCCGTTACCGACATTTATATTTATGTTCAAGTCTTTTACAGTCTACGCTGATAATTATACGAACTGAAGCGTTCCATATGTCATTTCAGTAAAGCAATGATGAAGAAATCGATGTAAAACTGTCGAAATCCCGTGACTTCAATATTCTAACGACTGTCTAGGACCAACGTCGCCATCTGTGACGTTGATGGAACTAAATGTTTGCTCTAAAAACACGTGTTAACTCCGAGACAAGCCAGCATTCACTTGCAATCGTTGCTGAAAATATTTTCCATATTTTACCATCTGGCTCTGTAATATTCCAATTCTACGTTATTCTAAATTGTTCGAGCTAGGTCCTGAGACTCTTCATTTTTTATTCTAACCCTCCAAGAAGCGTAAAACGTCGAAAACGTGCCCAGACCACGCCATGGTTCTAGTCCATAAATAAATTAATTTTTCATGAAAAATGAAATGTCATAAGTTTCAGGACCTACTTTAAGGCCTCCATATTCCCGTGGGAAAATTTGAAACAAACCGGTACACCCAATTCGGAGAATACTTTCCCCAACGATTTGAGTTTTCAGATATGTATAGGCTGACTCTTTTATATCACCTCAAGGCGATGTGAAAGTGACGTCGAAGAGGTTTTGTTTATAAAACTTTTCTCCCAACTCGGTTCACCGAATAGTTTGAAACTTTACAACGTGAATAGGGAGACTATAAGGAAGGTCCTGAAACTCATGAAATTTCAATTCTTTTCAAATTTGTTTATAGGTATTTTAAAAATAATTTATAAAAATGAAATTCCGCGAGTTTCAGGACCTACCTTAGGGTCTCCATATTCACAATTTAAAGTATGAAACGATTTGAGACACCCAGTTCGGTGAAAAGTTTTACGAACGATTGAGCTTTCGGATGCCACTTTCACATCCCCTTAATCACGAATATCTTAGATCGTTCCTATAAATTTCCGCCGAAAAATCGAGATGGAGGTGAGAAAATATCACTGAAATGGTTCCATTTTATCGATCAAGTTACACTAATTGATGGTTTAAGGCTATCGCGAATGTTGCTTCATATGATAATATTGCCTTTCTGGTTGGATCCGCATCCCGTGTCGCCGGTACGCCGACCTTTCACAAACATTATAGCCTACATCATCAAGGCTTGGTGGCACCAATGTCAATGTGCCTCCGTTCTTGGAGAGCCTCTTTTTATAGAACCGGAGAGCAAACCGGAATAACCAATCGGACGCTTCCCGAGAGGGGGCCAACAATCCGCAACCACGTTCGTCCACGATCCAACTAATTCCGATCCACCTATTTGAATTTTCCATCGATCGACGAAATTCCACGATTTTATAAATTTCCATCTACCAATCAAGCTCAACAATTGTCTAAATTTCCATCCACCAATCAAACTCTACAATTTTTTACTTTTCGATCGTCCGATCAAATTTGAAACGAGTGACGCCGTCCGCGTTTCTCTACCCTGATAAAAGTCCTAGAAAATTGAGATTCATTTTTACACACTTCATAACTTAAGGTGATATGAAAGAGTCAGCCTATATATTTGACCTCTCATAAATATATATATGAGAGGTCATATCGTTGGGGAAAGTACTGTCCGAATTGGATGTACCGATTCGTTTCAAATTTTTCCTCGTGAACATGGAGGCCCTAAAGTAGGTCCTGAAACTCATGAAATTTCATTTTTTATCCAAAATTTATTTATTTATCATGGACTAGAACCAACATGGCGTGGCTCGGGCACGTTTTCGATGTTTTACGCTTCTTGGAGGGTTAGAATCGAAAATGAAGAGTTTCAGGACCTAGCTCGAACAATTTAAAATACCACAGAAATGGAACATTACAGAGTCAGATGGGAAAATATGGAAAATACTTTCACCAACGATTATAAAAGAGTGCTGGCTTCTGTCGGAGTTAACACGTGTTTTTAGAGCAAACATTTAGTTCCAGCTAAACGGCACAGATGGCGACGTTAGTCCTAGACAGTCGTTAGAATATTGAATTCACGGGATTTCGACAGTTTTACATCGATCTTTTTATCATTACTTTACCGAAGTGACATATGGAACGCTTCAGTTCGTACAATTCTTAACGTAGACTGTAAAAGACTTCTATTAGTAAATAGAATTTACTTAAGCTAAAGCTAGGTAAATTTTCTATAATTTAACTCGGATACTGAATACGATGGTACGGAGACAATGTAATTTCACTGCAATTTAACGTGGCAGGAAAATAACCAATGACTGACAAGAAAGGTATCCCAGGTCGATTTTCCCGATTTGATTCATGATAATATTTTTTAACCAATCCACCTGGAAAAGCTTTCTCATACCGAGAAATGAAAAATATATTTTCCTCATTTAAAAAAAACATTAAGGAGTGAGCCACCCCTCAATAGCCTTACTTTGGATGGTGGTTTCACCCCCTTAAAGTGTTTAATGGCAGATAAAAAAAAATACGTGTCGCTTAGTTTTTAATGTACTATAACGTATTATAAAAGAAATCAAATTGGAGAGATCGACCTGGAATACCTTCCTTGTATGTAAATTTACGCGGGCCATTATCAGGATATGAAGTCTCTCAGATTATTTACAAATTCCGCATCTATCCGTAGTACGTAATTTCGTCTTTCTCTCTTTCCGTTCCAACGCGTTGTCGGTTTAATCCTTCGTTATTTCAGATACTCGATTAGAGACATATTCTCTACGGGTGCTTTATGGCGAGGAACGAGAAAGGGAAACGAGATGGATCTCGATCGGAGAGCCGAGGCCGAAACTCGTCGCGGGAAAGCAAACCGGGAAATGGCCCGAATCCGGATGGAACCGCGGACATCTCGGTCGGAAAAACGAGGGGAATGATTGGAAATCCAATAAGAGAACAGGAGGCTTCGGCGAACCAATCGCGGTCGCTTCTGCGAATGGCTGGTCCGGGCGAATTTAACGCGGACTAAATAAATGGGAAAAGACGGACGTCTCTAACAAAAACCGGAATTGGCTTTGCGGAGGGAAACCTTTCGCTTATTTTTCCCGATGCCCGATGAAAATCCGGGAAATTTTCCCGCGGGTTTTCCTCTCGCGCTTCTCGATTCTAGGAAGGAAAGGAAAAAAGAGATGGCGCGTTCTCGTCCCCGCGAAGGACGGATTTCGAGCACGGCAAATGAACGAGGAAGCTTGCCTCCCAGGAAACTGGGACAGCTCGATAGCTGCGCAAATGTTGAAAGCAATTACAGGAAAATTAACGTGGAAAAACCTCCGGTTTTTAAAGCGCTTTAGAGTATTTCAGAGAAAAACGGATACAGGGGGAGATGTCTACTATAACCTGCCGCTCGTACCTCCGGTCAACCCGTATCTGGATAAATTATTTTTCTCATTTTTCTATGCTACTTGAAATCTCAATTTGATTCCAGTTAATGAGGAAGCACGTAAATGAAAGAGGAACGTTTAACGAAGTCCCAAGAATTTTTCGATCTGGATATACCTCTGATGAAGATTACAATCGATCGAGCAAATGAGCGACTCAAAGTCAAGGCTGGGGATAAAGGAATCGATGATCTCGACCATCTCGACAATTTCGACTATTTCGTCAATTACGACGGTACCGCGCGATGGATCACTGATTACATTATCGGGGCCTAACGCGAGCCTAATTTCCAGGACGAGCCGATAGCGATATCGATCGATCGATCCATTTTCTGGCCGAGAGGCGAGAGAATAATCGTGCCGATCGCCCTCGCCAAGGTAATCACTGCGGCGGATGTTAATTATTATATGCAAACTATGCCGATTAGGTGCGCACATACTGGCTGATAGGACCATCCCGCTAGATTATACGGAACGCGTCTGCGGTTTCTGCGAAAACCGGACGTCTATATCTCCTTCAATCATCAGTTTTAAGGTGAAGTGAAACCCCCTTCAAATCAGTCGATTCGAATACAACACTTTTTTATAAGGGTATTAGACCAAACTGTCCGAAACTTTGACACATCACTCCTAATCATCTAAGAATTGTCCTGACCGATTCAAAATGTTGATTTTTGGAAAAAATTATTTAACAGCCCAGACCAGAACTAAAATGGCGTCGAGCTCTTATATTTCGATCAATATACAATTATCGAAGGCTCCGATATGAGAATCGAAAGGGTCAGGACTATTTTACGACAATTTAGAACACTCTGGTAATCGATAAACTCGCATTTGAACGGGATAAAGGCAACAAAAGTGTTGTATGCGCTTCTATGCTAAAACAATGGTAATACGAGGTCTCGGAGTGAAAATTTAATTGACCTGGAAATCACAGATGGCGCAAGGGGTCCCTCTGCAGTCAATTAGGGCCTCAGAAAGCATGAATCCAAAGAATTTCTGGAGTTTTACTTCGATTTCTTTATAATTATTGTACGAAAATGACAGGTGAAGGATGCCATTTGGTACAATATCCAATATAATTCGACCCAGCTGTCAATATAAAAACGAACGTCGGCAACGTAGGCATTTAGAAAAATCTTCTTTATCGGCGTCGATCAAGCTCCTCGACGTGTTTCACTTCACCTTAAGCGTCTCAACGGATGATGTTAAGACAATAAATATGATATGGCATTTACGATATTCGATAAACCATATTAAAACGCTAACAGATTTTTAACAAGCTTCGCGTGACGTGAATTTATTATTTCCCCCTTTTCAAATGGATTAAATATATACGCACCGTACAATTTTTACACCCAGACAATTTATATACATTAAAAGTGCACGTGTACAAAGAAAACTCTCAAATGCGGTTTGTTTCAATGCATCTATTTTTCTTTTTAATAGTTACGCTTCCGTTAACTAAAAACAACGAAATATGGAACCATATCTACGGAGTCACGTCATAACGCGTGGACATAAAAAACAATTACAAATAGAAATTAGGTTAAGCGAGGTTGTTTCGTTTTTCCCATTGGGAATATTGCATTGTGCGCCAACTATTGACTGTAGATACAAAACTCGCGGATATCCGAATAAACGATACCCGAATAAATCATATCCGGAGGTTCGTATTAATAATCGTTCACAAGTTTTACCCCAGTTACCCGCCATACCTACGTAGAATTTGATAATACCACCTCAACGGGTTATCACACCGAGGAGTACGTCCTCCGCGGGAAGCCGACACCTCGCTCTCCTCCCACAATTATCCAAATTAATAATAAAACCGTGACGTATCTAAACTGAGCGCCCCTTTGATAATTCCCCCCCGTTGTTTGGAAAACGCGAAAGATGCATACCGACAAAGCAGTTATTAAATTTCAAGCCCCGCGACTCTCGTCGAAACGACCCGATTTCGGCCGAGAATAAACAAATTAATCCCGAGCGAATAATCAAAGTAGGAAAAAAGTACGCTAGCGAGAAATATAAAGCAATAAAAAGAAAGATCGCCTGTCATCGGGGATATATTTGCAAATCGAGGCATTCGAAAAGTGCCCGGATCGCGAGTAATCACTGGAAAGCGCATCGGCCACAAAAGCGATTTTTCCGAAAGCTTCGAGCAGGATCGTCGCCTCGAAAGGAATCAGAAAAAATGAGGCGTCGCTTCCTCCACCTTTGTTTTTTATTGCGATTCCTATTTTTTTTTTTTCTCTTTTTTTCCTCGTTCGAGAGCAACGCGGACCCTCCGGGGAAAAGGGCGATAGGTCGAGGGGTGAATTCATGAACGATGGGAATTAATCGATGCCACAATCGCGGGGATTACCCTCGGGGTTACCTCCCTCGAGGGGATGCGGCCTATCCTGGAGGTAGGTTGAGGTGTCAGGAATAACGCATCCGAGGAGCTTAACGAGGAGCGAGGAAGGGACGTGGCCTGGAGTTCATCCGCCGAGGGAAACAATTCCCTCTCTATCTCTTCCGATCCCGGACTCTTTCCTTCGCGAATTCAAGGACTATCCCCGAGCCCGATGAGCCAGGCATTTCAATTTCCACGCGAAAGCGTAGGAAATTGTGCAGCACGAGGACCTCCTCTTTCTTTTTCTTTTCTTTTTCTTCTCGCCTATTTTTAAGCGCCCCGAAATGGGTAAACCGAGTCGTTGATTAAAGTGAGATAAATAATTCAGCCGAGGATAGTCGCCAGTGGAAATGTTTTCAACATGCAAATTGAGATTTTCTTTTCGAGACCGATAAGGGAGGTGCTTTATTTTCCTGCAAAGGGGAGGAAATACGGTGACACGAGAACGATCCTTTCTCGCTTAAAGTCCAGAAAAGGGCTCGTTAAACCACGATTAAAGGGAGATAAGTAATAAGCGAGAACGTTTGTTCGTAATGCTGCTTTCGAAGGGTACTTGACTTTTCTGGGGGGTTTTTGATTGACTTCGGAAAATGTCATCGATCCCAACAGGAGAGGTACTTCAATTTAGGGCGAAAACGTGGGAAGTCGTGCAGCGTGGGAACTTTTCCTTTTCGTTTTTTAGCCATTTTTAAGGGTCACTTCTAGTCTAGAGGACTACTTTTCCGCTCCTTTTTAAGGACAAATTGCAAAGAAACTATGCGCAGCTTTTTATAATCGTTCTTGTACACACATATCTTATATGTTTAAATATGGCCTAAGAATTTGGTCAGCTATAAATAATTACCATGCCAAAAAAGAACACATTCCTTTACGGCACACACGATCCGAAAGAAAAAATAAAAATGATTTTTCATCGGACAGAGTGTAACTATGGCAGATAGCAGATTAATAAACAAAATATAAAAAATAAAATGGCTGGAGTTAGAAATTTCATTTTCGATATGTCGCCCTTTTGTAATCATTAAACGGGCGAAAAGATGTGCAAACGAAATAATTCGACTTCATTCTGTGGTCTGCTAGAAATATAAGTTTTTTTAAGGTGTACGAACAAGTTGAACCAATTTGTCCCAATAGAACTTAAAATATCGTAATGAAACCGCTATAGAAAACGTCGTCCAGAGAAATTCATTAGAATAAAATAAGTAGGACATTTATTGTTGAAATTATTTTTCAAACTCTCGAGGTACTCCAAAGAGTGTACACCTCAGAACTTTGATTAAAAGTAACAGATTAATTATAACAGAACTCAGGGTAAAAAAATTCCTGGGGTAGATAGAGGTTCTTTCTTCTTGTCTTTAATTTCTTCTTGAATTCAAGTGGCGTTGCGGGCTTCGACGAGGATGGCGTTTCAATTTCGATCAAAAAAAAATATGGGAAATGAATTAGCGCGGGAAGCCTCCAGCTTTCCCGAGGCACACGTGTCGGGAAAATCAAGTGAACTTCGCTTCCGAAAAGTGGTAGTCCAAATTTCCGAGCAAAAATATCAATCAGACCCGTCGGATGCCTCGCATAAAAATATTCAAATAGAAAACAAGTATAATGTAGTCTCTCCTTTCATTTTTACATTGATAAAAACATTTTAATTCCCTGACAAAAAAAAAATACAAGATAAATTAGCGCACAATCAGTTTTGAAAGTGACATTGTTATGAGAAATTAAGTTACGAACACGAAGGCTCGATATTTCATGAAAGTCAAGAGTTATGAGAAACCACTCTGACGTTAAGTTGATATGATAGGGTCATTATATATACATACATACAACATCAAAATATTGATAAAACATTTTTCCAAACTGAATGCACCGAATAATTTGAAACTTTAACACGTGATTATGGAAGTCCTAAAAAAGAACGCGATCCTCGTGAAATTTGATTTTTCAACAAAAACATTGTTTTATTTAGCTTAGACTAGAACCAAAACCACATTTTTTGTATTAAAAAAAGAAAAAGAAATTTCACGAGCATCGCATTCTTCCTTAGGGCTTCCATGATCAGGTGTTAAAGTTTCAAATTATTTGGAGCACTTATTTTGGTGAAAAGTGTTGTAAATATTTGGACGTTTTATATATATAAATAGAATGACCCTTTCATATCACCTTAAGAGATATAAGTTTAGAGTTAAAGAGCATCATTTACCTTACATCGGTATATCTTCGATTGGAAATAAAAATACACTAAGGGAGGATAAATAAGGAACAAGGAAAGCAGGAAAGCAAAAACCACCCTCTCGAGACAGAAAGCGATAACGCGACCCACAATTACCCTAAAGTGCGCAAAAAAAACCAGCAGGAAATTTCCGTGAAATTTCAAACTCATCGACGCCCAAGCGAGGCCCTTCACTCGCGAATAACTTTCGGAGATACGAGATTAACCTCAGGAAGAAAGTTTGCAAACAGGAGGACGTAGCTTCAAAGTAACTTTCCCTGTTTAATAAGATTGCGGGGGGTTAAGGAAGGGGGAGGTTCGTCGATCTTTGACCGACGTCGGATTAAGGGCACGTCAAAGCGAAGACGTGGATTTTCCTTCTTAAAAAAGATGAGTACAATCCCTCTTGCAAATTAATTTCACGTGTCAATTATCGCCAAGTATTTCACGGTGCGCAGTTTATCGGATGGCCGTAATAATTAGTGAAGTAAAACTAATGGTACGGTAATGTATATAAATACTCGAGACGACGTCCTTTACGATATATCAAAGTTATACGAAAATCGGAGACCCTTTTGTGCATAATTACCGTACCTAATAATTCTCTTTAAATTACACGTTTCCACGCGCCGGTTTTATTTATATTAATAATGTAATATGGCGTCGGCCGTGATGTTGGCATATACTTAACTAGATTCGGTGTTACTGGATATATACTGTAACCCAATCATATTTTCGGTTGTGATTTGCAGCGAATGAGAATTAACAATTCGCGTGGCGTGGGATGCTTTCCCTGGCTCTCAAAAGCTGCTCGAAATCCAGAAACCGCACAGAGAACAATACCCTCGGAATATTCATGTGCACCCGCGGTACACGGGGGAATACTCATAAGGAATCTGCAATCCGCGCAGAAGATATGCATCGGATGACTAGAATAGCCCTCGGTGCATGTCGCGGTATAATTACCCCCTAAGAGGCCGCAAACCCGATCCAGCGATGCAAGACCTGCTCCAAAAAAAAAGAAAGAAAAAAAACGAGTACACGCGACGCACGTGCACGGAAAAAGAATCGTTGCAATTACTTATTGCCGCTGGATGTTAAAGGTTCTTTTACTATTTTTTTTTACCGCAGCTAGAAGTTGTGGTAACTCGAGTGAAAGTAGGTATCACTCCATCGGTATAGATATCACAGGGGATATTTATTGCACCGCGGGTATCGCGTTAGAAAATTCCAGTAATAATTACTACGTCAAGGTGTAACTATCGACTACACAACACCGGTATCCCTCTCTTTTAGGTGATGTAAGGAGAAATTATGTAAAGAAAAGTGTTATTTATTATGGAAAGTGAAATGGGAGGAAATCACGGGGGATGTAAAAGTAGCACGAGGGGTCAATCGTTTTAAACAATACAACGTAAAGTTAGAGACTATAAGGAAGGTCCTGCCCCTCGTAAAATTTCACTACTTATAAAAAAAAATTGTAAAAATGTCTATAAACAAATTAGAGCAAAATGGAAACTTCATGGGTGTTAGGATCTTCTTTTTAGCCTCCGTATTCACATTGTAAAAGTTAATACGATTTGGTACACCCAATTTGGTGAAGATTTTCACAAACGCGGTTTCTTTGACGCCACGCTCACGTCATCTCAAGTTGGCAAATTTACATGGCGAAACTGCAAGCTTTCATCCCCATCTTCGTCATCGGCATCATTAGTATATAAATAAAGGCAATGAAATTTCGTAAAAATGTCAGCCAAAACTCATTGGACTTCAACGTGAGCACTCCCAGATAGAATTCATGATCATCATACGATGAGGAAAATCGATTTACAAACAATTTGTATACCATTTGCTGCACTAAATGTCTGCAATATATGTACGCATATTACACAATAAATTTGAAGAAGAATTTTCGGTAAATTTCTCACGACGTGGCTCAAATATCAGGTACAGACTTTGCAACTGTTTATCGGTAATGCGGGAGATAAATTTAGCTGGACGTATGAGGACAAACATTGAGACATTGCATGTACTTAACTTATTGTTAGTCTCACATTTAAGAATTTTTGGTTCGTCACTGTGAACTGCAGATATGAGTTTCAAACGAGGACTCATAAGCAACACCCTCGTGACTCATTGCATGATCTTTTATCAGGCAAATTTCATACAAATTTTGCATCGCTTTGTCTATCTGGGATGCAGTCCGGATTATTTCCACGTTTGACAGCGTACGCTGATGAGATCGCTTGCGATCCATCGGATCCTCAAAAGTCAATATTACAAAAAGGAAGAAAAGAGAAAGAATAAAAGAGAACTATTTCCACCCCTTCGAGAAAGGCTAACTGCGAACAGTCGAAGGGGAACAAAGCGCCGAAAATCCCATCTGGCGCGTGATCCTGAATACCTCGTGATACAAGATTCAAGTCCAATTAAGGCCTCCGCAGGACTATTGCAGCACACCCATCTGTATGCACTTGCATTGAAATTTTCATCGGGAAGAAAGCGATCGAGGACCATCCTGGGGGACTCCGTGGGGTCTCCAGAGGGCGCGATCGACCGAGGAGACGAGTTTAAGGTGGCAACCTCGTGACCTCGAAACTCCCTCCGAGGGATAGTCGAACGACTCGACCTCCGTTCCCCTTTTCATCCCTCTGGCGACTTCCCGCGGGAAGAGCATTCCTGGGAGCGTCTTCACGACGTCGCGACGGCTAATGGGATATGCGACGACTCTACCGTCTTGAAGAACGAAACGCGCACACGTTTTTTTCTTTTTTTTTTTTTCATGGATAATTTTCGCCATGGAGCTTATCGAAATGAAGACATTAAAATTGAAAAGGATTATCGTGCGGGTCTTGAGGGCCCGGAAAATCTTAGACAGAGGGGGATCTTCCGTCTCTAAACTTTTTTAGAGTAAAATGCGAGCCCGTTAATCGTCATTTGCAGGGCTAAGAATTTCCCGAAGCAAATTGCCACTTCAAGAGAATATGCGAATATGATAAGAATAGGACACTGGCTAGATACTTTCATGGTATTATGATATTATAAGATATTAGCGAAATCGTTGCCAATTTAAAAGTCGTCCAACTTTCGATTAGCAATATATCCAGCAAAAGATGTCGCATGAACTCCTTAAAAAGTACCCTAGTTATGACACATTGTTCAATCCGGGCACTTTGGTCTTCTTATACGCGAGATTTAAACGACAGCGTGAATGGGCAAAACAATATGTGAATTTGTGTTTTTTTGTCGATAGGAAATTTATTCATCTCGAGGATTTTTCTTTTTCACATTGAAATGCTAAAACATATTCTACCCTCGCGGAAGAAGAACTTCCGGACAAAATGTATACGGAAATACCTCTCTGTCTAATCTGCTATGGACCCTCTCATTCTTACGAGTCCCCTCCGTTATCTAGAACTCCACGGATCGTTCACCCTTAAAGAATACAATTACGGAATCGTGCAGAAACGAAACCGCGTCGACACCTTTAATTCTTGGTCCGCCCAATGATCGATTTTTAAGAACTTCAACGTAACTTCAATTTAAAGCTTCACATTTGGTATTGGAAATGGCCAAAATGGTCGTAGCGTTATCTTTTGAAGTTTCGACGCCTGCAAGGAATCACGGGTACCCACTTTCGTACCTCGCGTTGAATAGGACCTCGTATCGAGGGATGAAAATGTCGGATATTCGCGCGAAGGGTGAACCCCCATCAGCAAAAAGACGACGCAAAAGCACCGACACGTGGGCGTCATGCTCGGAGGTCGATGTGCGCCATGACGTCAAAGAGGGGAAAAAAAAAAGAAGAAAAGAGCTAACCCCGTGACCTCGAACTTCCCTCCGAGGGATGTTCCCCTCGTTCTCCGCCTCCCTATCGACGTTTCGCATCCCACGCCGAAAGACCGCATTCCCGGAAACGACGAGATACGGCCGACCAGCTAATGGGAAATAGCGGGCAACCCATCGGCCTCGACAATTAGCATACCGGAAACGTCATCGCGAGTCAATCGCGAGGATTTCCCCCTAAACCGCGCGATTCGCGATATCGACGGCTCTTTCTCATCCGCGCCCTGGAACAACCCACGACCCACGTGACGAACTAATCCGCACCCGGGCGAGACGTCTCCGCTCGTTCCGGGCGTCCTCCCTTTCCAAGGAACCGAATCTACATAACCTCTAAATTACCCTCCACCCCCCGCCAAAACCTACCCGCAATGCGTCTCGCGCGCTTATCCCCGCAAGAGGGCCGAAAACACCCGGCGGATAACTTCCGGCCTTAAAAAGTCGCATCCCCGCGCAACCCCTCCCCGTCTACCCCGACACGTAACCCAGAGACCCGCAATGCGCACATCGCTCGCACATCCGCGCACGCGACAACCTCCGAATGACCTGACAATTAACCTCCGCCCTTTAACCGCTCCCCCGGCCGGCCGGCGCGACGCGGGGGATTCCCGCGGCGCGACGGTTGCGGGGATTCCGGAAGCACCGAAACTCCCGGAAGTGCCGGAAGTGCCTCGCCAAGGTTACGCGACGCGCCCCGGAAGACCTGGAGGCGCCTGGCCTAGGTCACGCGGGTGGGCCCCGGCGGCGGGGAGGGGGAGGGGCACGTGACTCGGGCCGATCGATCGCGCGTCGATCGCGGGGCCACTCGCGCGCGGGCCACTCGCGGGGCCAGTCGCGTCTTGCCTGCGTCTCGGCGGCGCTCCCGGCGCGTCCCGTCCCCGAGGTCGAGGTTCACTGGCATCCCCGCGGGTCCACTCGGGCCTGGCCGGGCCGGCGCGTGCGTGCCCGCGCGGTCGCGGCCGATCCACCCCGCGACGTCCCCGCGACGTCCCGCGACGTCCCGCGACGTCCGCGCGCTCCGGCCGTCGACTCGGACGTCTCGTCTCGCGCGACGCGCCGCTTCCGGGTGGACGCGCGCTCTTCCGCCCGAGCGAGGGAGGCCGACCTCTGGCGGGTCGCCCCCGGGTGCCGCCGGCTCGGGTCCCGGCGCGGCGAGTGACGTCACGGGAGTCGGGGATCGATCCCGGAGCGCGGCCCCGCCGCTGCCCGGGATACTGCCGCTCCTGAAAACGTCCGCCGACTGCCGTGCCGGCCGAGCGGAAGGCGCCCGCTCCGATTGGCCCGGCCAAGGACGCCCGGCCAATCGCGCCCGGGCGGCGCCGGCTGTTCGCACCTATGACGATAATTACGATATTTACGACATTTACGACATTTATGACATTCCCGACGTTTGTGACATTCCCGACGTTTGCGACGTTTGCGATATTCACGAAATTCACGATATTCACGATATTCACGAAATTCACGATATTCACGATATTCACGATATTCACGATATTCACGATATTCACGATATTCACGATATTCACGATATTCACGATATTCACGATATTCACGATATTCACGATATTCACGATATTCACGATATTCACGATATTCACGATATTCACGATATTCACGATATTTACGATATTTACGATATTTATCATATTTACGATATTTACTATATTTACGATATTTACTATATTTACGATATTTACATTTACGACATTTACGACATTTACGACATTTACGACATTCACGACATTTATGACATTTACGACATTTATGACATTTATGATATTTACGATATTTACGATATTTACGATACTCGCGTTAACACCATGATTTTCGACATGTCCTTTTCCACTGTTATGCGATCCGAGAAATTCTTCTCGTTTTCCTCTTTCCCAAAAACGTATTATCCCGGGTGGTCAAATCGTTCCGATGTCCCATAACTTAGACTTATACGATAAGCGGAAGTATTCTCGTATCCTGATAAAAATCGATGGAAGTTTACATACATTTTTATCACCCTTCATAACTTAACTCTGCCTTCCCCTGTCGAGGGTGACTCGACATAAGTAATGGACATCTCATTAATGAGGGCAAAGGGTTAAGTCTCACGTTGAAAGACGTAAGATGGAAGAATTACAAATTAGAAAATGTATAAATACCCCTAACATCGTTTGTTTATCATATTGAGGCATTTCTACTTGAATTTAATATAATATCACGTTATAATTTTCCATGACCACTCGGATGCCGAATGCGAGATTACAGAGACAATGTAATTTAATTGTAATTTAACATGGCATCGGAGTAACCAGGGATCGAGTATGTAAATTTACATGGGCACTTTTATCATTGGACGGTTTCGCGGGTACGAAAAGTTCTAAGCGCCGATGATAATTAAAATTTCCATCGACGCTTCAGTGTCATATCTCGTTTCTGGCGAAGAAATCGGCAAACAAAATCGATTGAAATGGGTATCTGGATCGAGGAGCTTCAAACTCTCAACCCTTTGGCTACCAAGAGCGCCTAAAGACGCTCGACGTTTGGTCCAATATTGCCTGCCCGGTCAGACGAATTTCGCCCATATGTCGAAATGGCTCCGTGTTCAAAGGATTAACTCGTCCCAAGTGGTCCGGAAAGCTAGCGTCGATTTCCGCGGGGCTGGTATTAGCGTCATTCGTGAGAGCCGAACCTCCACTTTTATTTATTTTCTAAAGTCCCTTTAATCCCCCAGAAAGCAACGGGGGTAGTACCGGAAAGAATTAGCCCTCCACCTGGCGGGAATTCGGGAAAGATGGCGGCGAGACGACATCTTGCTCGAACGATACCACGTATCGATCCAACCCTCCACGATGCGAGGATGCTGCTCTCTGGTCTCCGAAACGTGAAACCGAGCGATTCCATCGGTACGTCGAGCCAGATAATCGACGGAGTCCCGTCAATAAATTCCTGAAGAAGTCGACGCGCTCCGGGTGAAAGAATAGAAGTCTGCACCACGACCCGAAACTCCATTGATATTCCAATTGATAATACGAATGAAATTCTAGAAGAGATTGCGCAACGAAGGTTATCAAGCAAGGGATAGAAGGCAGGTTTCCTTGCCAGGAAAAAGATTGATAAGGCACTCGATATTTCCAGGAAAAGCTTGTCACCTGATATGTTGGGTCGAAGAATAAGTTCCCGCCGTTTTGAACGCAATGAGACGTAATTAATACGACGGGGATTTATTCCCCGACGAGATAAATAAAGCCATATTCGAATTGTCGAAATTATTACGAACGACGAGGACCTACCGACGCCCATTGTCGACGCCTCGACGCCAATTATTTCCGACAGGGCGTTGACGAGAAGAAATGTCTTTACCAAATGGCGCGGAAGATTCTCCCGACCCTTTAAAGGCAACATCGCCTCGGTCGATAAAGCAGAACCTCGTTACGTCTTCCCGTCGATATGGAAGTCGAGGGTCTCGCGTCCCGCGGGTTCTCGACGAGAATCGAAAGAGGGCGCTTCTCCGACCTCGGATTCGTTAAAAAGAGGCTGCGGGGCCCTCGAGGTCACGTGGGGATAATTAATTCGAGATTCCCCCCACACGTGGGATGCACGGGGAGTATAAAGCGAGCATAAAGTCGTGCTGAATGGGCGATCTCTTTGGGACGCTTTCTATGCCGCGATGTATTCCATGGAGCGTCCCAGGTAAATCAAGCGCGAGGGAAACCGGCACGATCTCGTTCTGCGAGGTATCGATCAAGGGAAGTTATTATTTCCGTAGGCATATACCTTACTCTACAGTGGTTGAAACAAAAAAAAAGAAAATCATACATTCAACTTTTCCTTGACACGGTTATTCCGTTTCGTGCTACATTGAAATCGTGTTGGGCGAAACTTAAAAGCGATACAAACGAGGGGAATGCTATATCGAAATCTTGTTCTTGGAGTGACGCGATATGTCGAAATCTTGTTCTTGGAGTGATGCGATATGTCGAAATCTTGTTCTTGGAGTGATGCGATATGTCGAAATCTTGTTCTTGGGGTGATGCGATATGTCGAAATCTTGTTCTTGGAGTGATGCGATATATCTAAACCATGTTCCAGGAGTGATGCGATATATCTAAACTTTGTTCTTCGAGTAATGTGATATATCGAAACTTTGTTCTAGGAGTGATGCGATATATCTAAATCTTGTTCTTGGAGTGATGCGATATATCTAAACTTTGTTCTTGGAGTAATGTAATATATCAAAACTTTGTTCTAGGATTGGTGCAATATATCGAAACCTTGCTCTTGGAGTGATGCGATATATCGAAATCTTGTTCTTGGAACACCGTGCTATATCGCAATCATTAAACAGCAAAACTTACAATTTTGTATTTCTACCAAAACAGGGTAATTGAAAAATTCCATGAAAATTCCTATGAAAGTTGACCGAGTTTATAAAGTGCTGCATGAATACCGTGTTACAAGAATATCGCGTTATAAGAGAAACATCACAATGTTTACCACGTTACGTCGAAACCATCTTTCCAGGGACCCGATTTTCGAGTTCACACGATGAACTTTCGCATGCCAAATTGATAGTTCCGTATACGTCTTTCAAATTTTAACTAATGCCGCAAGTTCGTAACAATGGAAAGTTTTTCAGACGAATCTATTCGTATGGGAAAAAAATTCGTATGAACTGAAGAATTAGGCCCCAGGGTACCGAGTTACAAGAGGGCTCGAGGGGTTGTTCATTCAGAAATCAGTGAAAACGATTTCCTTCTTTGAGAACCGATTGCCTTTGATTTCGCATAACAAACAACAATGAAATTGAGTAATAAGTGACGTTCGATTTTAAAATTGTAAGAATATGTCGGTGATATCCAACGATTTCCAGTGATTTCCACGGGATTTCCAGCGTTAAAATCCACGATTCCCTGAGTTAACCCTTATCACTCCAACCGGAAGTAATGCTGCCAACTTCTAATACTCTTTTCTTATTGTCAAAGTGGTAAGGGTTAAGGTGAAGTGAAACCCCCTTCAAATCAGTCGATTCGAATACAACACTTCTTTTTAAGGGTATTAGACCAAACTGTCCGAAACTTTGACACATCCCTCCTGATCATCTAAGAATTGTCGTGACACATTCAAAATTTGGATTTTTTTTTTAATTTTTAACTCCGCCCAGACCAGAACCAAAATAACGTCGAGCTCTCATATTTCGATCAATATACAATCATCGAAGGCTCTGATATGAGAATCAAAAGGGTCAGGACAATTTTACGACAATTTAGAACACTCTGGTAATCGATAAACTCGCATTTGAACGGGATAAAGGCAAAAAAAGTGTTGTATGCGCTTCTATGCTAAAGGATGGGAATACAAGGTCTCGAAGTGAAAATTTAATTGACCTGGAAATCACAGATGGAGCAGGGGGTCCCTCTGCAGTCAATTAGGGCCCCAGAATGCATGAATCCAGAGGATTCTGGAGTTTTACTTCGATCTCTTTATAATTATCGTACGAAAACAACAAAAGGAGTATGCCATTTGGTACAATACCCAATATAATTCGACACAGCTATCAATAGAAAAACGAACGTCGGCAACGTAGGCATTTAGAAAAATCTTCTTTATCGACGTCGATGAAGTTCTTCGACGTGTTTCACTTCACCTTAATAACCTCTCGAGAAGGCTAGTACCACGCTTCGTTATATCAAAATCCTACATTAAACGTCAATAAAACATATTGCAGTTAACATAAGAGAGCACATACGATATGAGGAACTGCGTTAAGAAGATACGGTAATCAGAAAAGTCATAATTGTTTTTGACTCCCGTTCGCATTTAAGTCCAGCAACGCCTAATAGAGGTTACGAAACAAGAGATGAGCATCGAACCGAGTCCCTTTGAGCCTGTCCATCTAAATTCGCGACGAGTCCCCCAGAGTTCAAATAAATACCCCGAATTCGAAAAGGAAACTCGTCCCTCGTTTCATCGCGTACAAAACCCTCTTTCCCTGTGATAAGAAAGATTGCCGGATTTTTCCCCACATTTTTGTCAGCCAGAAGAAGCCTTCCCCCGGGAATGAATCACCGAGGCGGACAGACGATCGAGTTAATTGCAAGTTGAAGAATCAAGGGGCCTGGCGTCGCGACGCCCACGATCGCGGCCGGGCATTAAGACCCATCCTGGCCGATGGACGGGCTCCGAGGGCCGAGACAATGGACCGAGACCATCACGGCCGATGCAACTTAGAACCGGAAGTCCATAAAATGCAGCGGCCGGTGTCGCGTCACCGTGGTGCACGCAGTCCCCGAGGTGCAAGGTCGCCGACCTCGCTCGATCCATCCTCGTCCAGAGTGCTCCCCTCTTCCAGGGACTCCTCGGGATCCAGCGAGCGAGAAACGGGATGCGTCCGAGAGATGCCTTTTACCGGGGAAACCAGCTCTCGGTAATTGCGCTTACTTTCATTGCGCCATGTAGGTACGTCGCGGGCATTTTCTCTACTTCGTCGATAATCTCCAAATTCAAACATTTACCAACGATCAGCCCCAAAGAGAGTATGAGTTTTCATTGCTGCTCCTGCATCGATTCTTTTGGAATCGACACAGGAGCAGACTCTCAAAATTCCTATGGTTCCAACGAAAATCCGGCATTTTCGTGTAATTAGGGCGGAACATTTATTCATCTCTACCCAAAAACCTCCAGCCAGATGTGGGTTGAAATATCAAAGAAGTTACGCATGCCCGAAATAACACGAGGGCAAACTCCCGGCCGTATGTCCCACCCACGTACATGTACAATATCTACTGTACGCGTATATGATATTTACGGCATTTACGCGGAATATAACGTGTACATATATGTTTGCAAAAGCGCAAGCTTGCCGCAACTTTTCTCTCCGGGGGTCAGGCTTTGTCGGCGAGCTTTCAACGTCGTCTACGCGCAGCACAGTTGCAGCGGACTGACACTTCCTGGCACCGGGAGTGCATCGAAGGTTGCATCGAACTTTGCGTCGAACGTTACATCGAGCGTTACATCGAATGTTGCATCGAACGTTACGTCGCACGTTGCATCGAGCGTTGCGTCGAGCATTGCATCGAATTGTCGCATCGAACGTTGTATCGAACATTGCATCGAACCAACGATCATCGCACGTTGCATTGAACGTTGCGTCTGACGTCACATCAAACGTTACATTGAACGTTGCGTCGAACATTGCATCGAGCGTTGCATCGAGCGTTGCATCGAGCGTTGCATTGAACGTTGCATCGAGCGTTGCATCGAGCGTTGCATCGAGCGTCACATCAAACGTCACATCGAACGTTGCATCGAACGTTACATCGAACGTTGCATCGAACGTTACATCGAACTTTGCTTCGAACTTTGCATCGAACGTTGCATCGAACGTTGCATCGAACGTTGGATCCAACATCGGTGACGTAAATGCGAGCCACGGCACTGCGACCTGCGCAAGGTGGGCGCTCCTCTTCTTATCGCCCTTTCTAACCGGCCACTCCACGTGAAGACGACTCACGTTCTCGACGAAAAGATGTCAGATAAGCCCACTCGCCGATTGCGAATCGCGTGGATTTCCTCGCAGGCTGAGTCACTCCGAGATAAGCCATCATTCGATAAAATAAAGCCTAAAAAGTGGCCAAAATACCCAACAGAGATATTTCCCGCAATTCATTGGCACATTTGCCCTGTAATTTTTCATCCTACAACGAGATTTACCAAGGGGGTAAACTCAGGAAATAATGGATTGTTAAAATCACTCAGTAAATCATGGATTTTAAGGCGATGCGAGAGCGAGGTCAAAGAGTTCTCGTTTATGAAACTTTTATCCGAACTTAGTGTACCGAACCGATTCAAACTTGGGAGGGAGATGTCATTGATAATTTTCCTGCAGTGGTTTTTGGAAGATTTCTCGGACGGAAGACTTGTACTCATAGATAAGGTTTTGGACGTTTCCCCAAAAACATTTTACGAAATTTCCTGGTAAACTCAAGATTGCCTTTGATTTCATATAATAAACAATTAGATTCGGTCACAAGGGACGTTCCTTAAAATTGTGAGAACGTGTCGGTGATTTCCAACGATTTCCAGTAATTTTCTGCTTCCGATTTCCAGCTGATTTCCAACATTAAAATTCATGATTTCCTGAGTGAATACCCCCTAGGGAGATGCCATTGATAATTTTCCTGCAGTGGTTTTTGGAAGATTTCTCGGACGGAAGACTTGTACTCATAGATAAGGTTTTGGACGTTTCCCCAAAAACATTTTACGAAATTTTCTAATAAACTCTAGGGTGAAGAATTTCACCCTGCAGTCAACTCTCTTGTCCGTTAGTGTCGTTTCCCTCAGTTTGCCGAAAAATTTGCGAACGATCCGTTGGCATGGGTGTCCTTGCACCTTTACCTTGTACTTGCTTTGACGTCGATTACCCGACAAAGCCCGAGCCCGTGAGAGGCTCATCGGAATGCACCGTCATACGCCGGTGTATGCACTTATCTCGAGTGCAATTCTCGAATTCCGTATGGCCAGGGATTAATTTAATGGGACCCCAGCGTCTCCCAAGGAGCCGGGGTCTCACATAAGGGGGCATTCGGATCCTCCAACAAGGATAATACCCTCCTGCAGCCGTCGTGTATACCGGCAATATCCTGAGATAGTCCAACAAAGATGCGTTTGTGCATACACGAGATTGCGCGCGATACTCGCTGAATTAAACTGTCCTCTCTGTTCACCGGTGAAACGTATCGGATCGGTTGTGAAATGTCCTCCGAGCTTTCACGGATTAAAACAGATTTATTTGCAATTACGTTTAAATTTTAATTTAATTTACGATGGTATTCGGGGCAAACATGTTGGATGGCAACTATTTTTTTTTTTTGTATCACCAATTATTTATCTCGAATGGAAAAGCATGTATTTTTTAAATTAAAACGGTAATTTATAAACGGTATAGCGCGACAATACCAACTGATTTATTTTAGAAAAGCATAGATTTCGTTAACCTTGCCAAAGGGTTGATTAACTTCTAACTCTTAACAGCTAAAAGTTCAATGCATCGTTTGCATGGAAAACGTTAACATAAAATATAACATGAAAATAATATAAAACGTCAGCTATCATTACACATAATTTGTCCATCCCTTCAACCAGAATCCCTAACCGAATGAAACAAAGTCCGTGAGCTTAACAATACTCGAGGAATGGGGAAACGACACCTGTTACTTGGATAACATCGAAATGCACTTCGAGCACGCTTCCGTCGCAACGATACGATAAATATTCAGTTGTTTATCAAAACAGTTCTTTAAAAAGGACTCACCATGTTTACGCCGAAAGATCCTCTGTACCTCTCCAGCTTCGCTCCCGCTCTCGCTCTCGCTAAAGGCATTCCACTTGCGGGGGTTGACGGATCCTTTGACCCGGACAAATTCGCCCTCAATCCCAGGTCCAGGTCGGGTCTGGTCCCTGAGGCTGGTGCTGCGCCTCAGCATCCAGGAGGACTCCCTGGGTGGAGGCGGAAGTGGCCGATCTGCGTCGTACTCCGGCGTTTCTGTAGCGGACTTTGTCCCTTGGATCTCTCCGGGTCTCCCAAATGTCGAACCACCTCCCACCGGCAAGTTCCCATACACGTTGGTGTTGCTATTGTTCTGGTTGTCCGCAGTCTCCGGTTGCGAGAAACCACCTTCGCCCTCTCTGAGCCCAGCTTCCGGCTTGTTCCTCCTGGTGGGAGGTTCGGGAGCCATTCCGTGTTTGGTGGGCCAGATACCGACTTCCAGGGAAGAGGTCTGGTTGGAAAAGCTAACTCGCTTGGTCCCAATGGTCCCGTAGTCGACGGAACTGCTGGAGTTGCTGATAAGGCTGCCTCTTTTGAAGATCGGGGCCGGTGGAGGCTTCCTCTCGGTTCCCTGGTACTCCTCGTAAATGGGGGGTGTCTCGGACTTCCTCAGGGCAGCCACCGTGTTCTTATCACGACCGGACAGGAAACCCCCATCGTCCTGGTCAATCGGCTTTCTATGAGGTCCCAGACTGCGCCTCGGCTCGTCTCCTCTGACGAAGTGCGGCGACACACTCTTCGCTCTGGGCACCGGGTCCTGGCGATCTGGTTGGTTCTGGTCTCTGATGGGTTCCTGGATTGCCGGCTGCGGCCGCACAACCAGGACTGGCTGGTTCTGACCCTTCTGGCCCATGATGGGTGGCTTTCCGGTTGGGTTCTGCTTCGAACTCGGTAGTTTTCCACGCCAGTAGAGCTGATCCACGTTCCCGGGGACCGCGACCACGTTGGGCTGGGTCAGGCTTGGACTGGATCCGTGTCTTTGAGCGTTGGCGACATTTAGGGATACGGGAGGACCTTGGACTTTCCTCCTCGCGTAGATGGGGTCACCCCTCTCCTCGGCGAGGTTCTGCTCGTATATTCGCCTCTGCTGCTCCTCGTCCAGCTTCTTCAGCTGTTGCCAGTACATCGCTTCTCTGACTTCGGGCAGATCGACAATGACTTCGGTTTGAGAATTAGGATTCGTAGGAGAAGTCATGCTCTTTCTCTGAGCATCCAGGGCCTTCTGCTGCCAGTAGAAGGCCTCCAGGTGTTGCATGGTTTGGCGCTTAGACGGAGAAGTCTGTCTTGACGGGTGATGGCCGTAAATCGAGTCCGACGAACGTTGGCAGATACCTTGATCCGAGTGTTGGCGCTGTCCGTATATTGGCTCCTGTTGCGCGGAGTTTCGAGTCACGTAAATCTGGCCATCATGGAAATTTAGTTGTCGTGGCGAGTAAATCGTTTGCGACCTTGGTGATGGGCACTCTTGTGGTTGAGTACCGGGGTCAAGTTGTTGGGACGTGGGATGACCCGGTGGTCGCTGACCTCTCCCATCGGCACACATTGACTCGTGTCTGGGAAGATGTCTGGTATATCTGTCCATCTCGTGGTTCCTCTGCAAACCGCAGTTGTTTTGGTTCTCACACATACCGTGAGTTTTGGATTCGAGGTCCTGCGGAGCATGGCAAGTAGGATGTAACTGACAATGCGGCGCGTTACGATCTTGCTTAATGGGACCCAACATTTCCGCGCGTTCCATAGAGCCTGATCGAACAGCCATCCCTACCGGAGTGGAAGATCTTCTGGGGTTTTGCCTTTGAGCGTAGACAGGGATATCGGTTGAAGTGGTGGACGATGAACAGACGCTGATTCCAGGTGACACCGTTGATGCCTCATTGGGCAATACCTTTTGCACGGATTGTCCGTCATAGCCCTGGTCCAATTCAGGCGTATTTTTTATCCCGGAGTCCTCGGAAACGATGCCGGGAGATTTTCCAAACTCCAGTCTTTCGGCTACAGTTTGCTTAAGTGATTGTCTGGATCCCAGCACCTGACTCGGTGAATCCGCCATCGGGACTGGGGAATCGGGACAACCTATCTCCGATCCTAAAGATCTGTCGTAAATCTCCCGCTTCGGAGATGCTATCAAAATCTGGTCAGAGGGCTGTGATATGCGAGAAGCTACGGAAACGTGGCTGGGTGTCCTGATCTTGCCGGCAGAATTTGGCAAGGAGACCGGCCCCCTCAGCTGATCGCAATTCGTATTTGATCCATCTTTCGGTTTATCGGAACGATTCGCGGGCGACATGGGCCTCGATTCGTCAGCAGGAATTGGAACACTCTGGAGAACTCTCCCACATGTGGTAGAATGTCCCGTAGGAAAATTCTCAGGTGGAACGATGGTCAACGGAGAAGTGACTCTCTTCAACCTGGCGGGTGACATGACTCTAGGACTGTGCACTGGAGTTCCGGTTTTGACGATATTTTCCGGACAGTTGGCATGCCTGGGTGACGAACCCACGTACGACGTATTGGGACAAGGAACCCTTGACACCTCATTAATACTTTCCACTTTGCTTGTACCTCCGCGAGCTGTGGAATGGTCCATTGGAGACCCATTAGGTGGAAGAATGGTCAACGGCGAAGTAACCCTTTTCAATTTCGTTGGAGATAGAACCCTGGGGCTTTGCAACGCCGAGTTCTTAGGTCCAGAATCCATGCAACATATGCTGGGACAGGTTCCCTTCGATCTATCGTCATCGTTCGACCGCTCGCTTATTACTCCATACGCGGGTGGATGTCCTGGAGATGAATTCTCACCAGCGTTGACGGCCATCGACGAAGTAGCATTCTTCAGTCTCGTTGGGGACATGACTCTGGAACCCTTCATTGGGCTTCCCGTTTCGGCAGAACCTTCGGGATGTGACAGACAGTTGGGGTTTTTAGGACTCTGACTCACGGAGGACACGTTAGAAGGTGAACTCCTGGACCCATCATCCACATTCTCGACGTTGGCCCTCAGCTTCGCCAGATTACTAGACAAGGGAATGTTTGGCGAGCCTCGTTGAATGTGAGCTACATCTTGGCCCAAATTGTTGCCACCGTGTTGGTTGACATTTCTGTGACTCGGTGAACTCTTGTCCACTGATGATGACTTATCTTGACGCGGGGATGTATCCTGACAAGACTCTGCTGATTTCGTCTTTTCTGCCAGATTCTTGTCTTGATGGGCATCTTGACAAGATGGATCTTGGAAAATCTCGATCTTCGCCCTTTCTGGACAAGGAGACTTTGATTCATAAAACTGATCCTGATACACCTCCGTGGGAACACCTTTCGTCGAAGGCGTTTCATCATAGATCCTATCCGCTTTATTCTGCACGTGAATCTTCGGAGAAACGGGATAGGGCATTCTCTGGGATTCCTGATTGTTTTCGTAAATCTGGTCTCGCCGGTCGTTCAAGCTATCACTAGGAGACGTCCTGGGGGAGTTCAGGTAATATTCTCCACTCTTTGAGCTGCCGGGGGAGAACTCGCTTTTCTGGCTGGAGTTGGGCGTGTAGCTGGAGTCTGCATAGTCTCCCGATTTTTGACTGGAGCTGGGGGAGTACTTCGGTGACCTTCCTACTAGAGGAGCCCGTTGATTCTGATTGACGATCAGCTGACGAGTGATCTTCACTTGGGCTGACACAGGAGTCAAATTGAACCCAGAGTCCGAGCTATAGTTTCTATTCGTTTCGATCTTCTCCAGATCATTCCCATTCTCGTAGAGCCTGTTCCCGTCGTTATAGTTTTGGTTTTCTTGAACATACTGTTCCTGCCGATATTCCTGGATCGTTCTGCTGACGTTCTCTCCAGGATAGTTGTCCAGGTTCTCTTGATTCTCATAATTGGCGAATTCCACCTTTTGTGGAATCGCTGGAAGCGGTCTATCCATTGGATGCACCGCTCTGGGTCTTATCAGAAACCTCTCTCCGGGAGGTGCCGATATCCTTCCTGAAGGACCATGGTTTCTCAAGAAACGAGGCTGGACGTGCTCCTGAAGACTATGTTTTCGCTCTATATTGCACTTTCTCTCGTCGCCGCGTCGTTGCTTAAATTTCCTCAAATCCGGGGAACCACTGATAATGTTTTGGTCTATCCATTTGTCTTCGGGGGTGATCGAGTTTATGGAGGAATCGGCAGGACAGGTCCTCGGAGATCTGGTGTCGCGTATCAACGATCGATCGCTCTGCAGGAAATGATCAGGGGTGCTCGTGATAATTCCCTGTTCCGGAAACAGCTCCTGCTTGATCTCGTTCAACCGCTCCTCGATCAGAGAGCTGTTCAAACTCGTGTCCAGCTTCACGTTCCTCTTAATGTCCTCGTTCAAGTTCATACTATCCGGGGATCTCGTATAATTCCCATTCTGCTGATATTGACTGAAGTGACGCTCGTCGCGCCGCTTACGCTCTTTCTGTTCCCTCTTGTAATCCTTCCGCGAGTCCTTAGGCGAGAACAAACCAGGAAGCAATCGTCGCAAGCCTTTCCTCTTCTTCTCGTCCTTCGGCGGTTTGGAGCATCCAGCTTCCATTGCGAAAGCTTTAATAAGATTCGCGTAGCCGTCTCGATTAGAATTCCGCCCAGAACTCTCCGATCTATCCTCAAAATCTGGTCGCTTTGATGATTCTTTATCTTTACCTGCAGAATCTTCCTGGGGTCTTTTCGATCCTTCAGGATCTTGGAAGACTTCGGGGTTCCGTCCTAACTTCTCTCTCTGTTCGGTACCAGGATCATCATCGGCCTGGCACCGTTCAACTTGAACTCCAGCACTCAAATTGCTTCCGACTTCTGTCTTATTTTCTACCTCGACCTTTCCATCCGCGTCGACATATTCTGCTTTTCCATCAACATGCTCTTCGTTCTCGTTTCCTTCCAAGGTGCTGGAATCGCCAGTCTGCCAGGTTTTCACGGAAGATTCCTTCAAAGTGCTATCCTGCGACGCGTTCTCGCCCAAAGTATCCAAGCTCCTGTCCTCGGCTTCTTCGATGTCCTCGTCGATGGCCTTGATCCTGTCCTCTAGACACGAATCCGAGTCCACCGTGCTGACGGTATCTTCCAGAACCTCCTCAAGACTCTGTCTACTGGCTTCCTCCGATTTCTCCTCGGATCTCCTGCGAATCCGATCGATCAGCCGTTTGCCACTCTCCTCGACGATGCTCTCGTGAGATGAAATACTTCCTAACTCCTCGATGTAAGACGACTTCGAGGACTCCGAGGAATTGGCCTCCAGGTGGACGTCCAAGAATTCACCGGACCACCTATTCTCCACCTCGGACACCCTCTCGCTGTATTTGGACTTCTCGTTGCCGCGACTTACCTCGGATCTCTCCAAATCCGACGCATAATCTAGATCCGTCTCGAGGAGCCTCTTCTCCTCGATCCTGAGCTTCTTGTCGAAATTATGCTTCTCCAAGAATTCCTTGTCGAAGGAATTCCTAGTGAAGTCCTCGTGCAGATCCAAATCCCTGGCCTTTATGGGACTGTTCTGGAGTACTGGCAGCTTCGACTTGTACGTCTCCGCGGTACTGGCATTGATCTTCGTCTGCAGATTACGTTGGAGTCTTTCGATCTCCGACTGGCTCTTTTCCAGACGATCTAGAGCTTCGGTTTTGATGTCTACCACCTTCCCTGGGCATTTAGGTCTCGATTCGGTATCCGAAATCAACTCGTCCTCCGTCTTCTTATCATATGGAATCACCGCACCTTTCCCTTCTTCGTCATGGTGACTTCTACCCACGTCTTCTATCTTTTCTTCCTCAGCATTCTTTTGCTCTTTCGGCACTTCCTCAAGTTCTTTGGGGTCTTCCTTAGATTGGTTTACTTCTTCCACCTTTTTCCCGGGTTCCTCGTCTCCTCCCTCGCCTTTTTCATCCTCTTTCTTAATTCCTGGCTTGTCCGGGACTTTCGGGGGGACCTTCTTGGATCTCAAAGTCACGGCCTTCGAGAACCGAGCTCCCTTGACGAGGCTTCCGATGGAGGAGCTCTTCGTCAGTTTGATCGGGCTGATCCTGTTCTCGTTAAAGTTTGCTGCCTTCTCATTCTTCTGGTCCCTCGAGACCGCTGTCTTGGTGGGACTGTTTGGCAGTTTCCTCTCGAAAGTCACTCCGTTTCCGAATTTGATCTTGGTCCTTGCCCCAGGATTCTCCCCGACTTCCGGATCGACCGCCTTACCTGCAGATGACTTCTCCTGGGCAGCCTTGGATTTGCTCAGGAACCTCTTCTTCAGATCGGAGACCTTCCTGGAGGTTTCGCTCTTCGTCAGCAGAACCTCCCGCGAGCCGCTCGTCTCCAGGACGATCTTCTCAAGGACCACCTTGTCCACGGAGAGGATCCGCACGTCCTCGACCGCTGCGTCGTCCTCGGAGACCTTGGGACCAGCATCGAATACCTCGTGACCTTGACTTCTGCGCCACCTATCCTGAGACCCCGTGGCGGCTTCTTCCATCCTCGGGGGTCCACCAGCTCCTTAAGGACGCCTGCAATGCAGAAAATAATAGCGCTCAAACAGGGCTCATGACCTTACTTGAGAATGATCCAACCATAAACCATGCCCTAATACGGATAGGTACATAAAAAAGGGGCTGCTTTTATTTTATTAATTAGATCCATTTTATCGCACAATAGGGGTTACCTATCCTCAAATCAGTCTCAAACCAAATTCGCAAAACTCATGAATATTAAAATAAAAATTACTAATTACAGCATTGGCGTGTAAAATTGTTCATCGTTGCGATAAATCACGAACCGTTTGATATTCCCCTTAAAAAAGAAAAATCTTCGGAACGGCAATAAAAATCAAACCAGGTTGATGAAATAATCCGTATTAAAAGGAAAACATGAAAAATAAAATGAAAGTTATTTGGCTAGAATTATTCTAACACCTGAAATTAAGATTACTCAAATTGTACCGCCGTTTAATCATATCACATGAGTGTACCTGTACTATCAATATACCCAATTTCTCCGCTGAAAACATTTCATTCGTTAGAACTTAACTTAAGTGCAATAATGTTTCTATACTGTTAAAAGTTTCGTAAGAAATAAACAATGATAGTAGACAGTCAAAACCAAGGTACGCGATGAAAGCGATCTTGAATTTCAGAAACGTTGGAAAGGGGAACATGGGATTGGAGGGATTGAAATGATACGGGGAAACAGTTTGGGGAAGCATTCTCTACATTCTTAAGCTTCCTTGTCAGTGCATGTAGATGCATCTGCAACCTTGACTCAGATCGGTGCACCAGGCAACACAGGTGCGAGAAGATGACCACTCATCGTACCGCGTAATTACCGGTGGTCGTTACAGATTTTTCCGTCCCTCGAATGAGAAATCCTTTGGGAACCAGCAGGTAGAGAGATCTCATCTCGGGGGTCAAGGCTACGAGTAACTTCTCCTTAAACGGCCGTCAAAGGATCCTTAATGCCATTTTACCGTTCCAGGACTCTTAGCTGCCCAGGACGGGGGAGCGCGAAACTAAAGGGCAAATCTTAAGAACGTACCTTGTCGAATTTTTTAGATTTCCCTTCCATCCGCGATGAAAAACAGACTCGAACGATGCGGTCTTAAGCCCCGACAAATTTCTCGGTTCCCTCCGGTAACGCAATATTCGCACTTGCGGTTTGTTCATTGCACCGCCGCCGCGGTTACGCTGACCAATACTTCAATTCCGCACTTATGCCTACCCTCGACTGGAATTGCATTGCGCTAACTTCTGGTAGGATTTCACGAGCCCTGATCCCTAGGGGAGAACTTCTCCCTTCTGCAAGACCGAAAACTTATTTGTTCCCATTCATCCGGTAGACAATTCAGATTGGAGGAAATTATGAATTACCAACAAATTATCCTAACGCAATATTTGCACCTGCGGATTGTTCATTTCACCGCCGCCGCGGTTACGCTGACCAATACTTCAATTCCGCACTTATGCCTACCCTCGACTGGAATTGCATTGCGCTAACTTCTGGTAGGATTTCGGTTCCTAGAGGAAAATTTCTCCCTTCTGCAAAACCGAAGACTTATTTTCGAGCCTCGATCCCTAGGGGTAAAATTTCTCCCTACTGCAAGACCGAGAATTCATTTGTTCCCGTACGTCCGACAGATAATTCAGATTGGTGGAAATTATGAATCACCGAAAAATTATCCTAACGCAATATTCGTACTTGCGGAGTGTTCATTGCACCGCTGCCGCGGTTACGCCGACCAATACTTCAATACCGCACTTATGCCTGCCCTCGACTAGAATTGCGCTAACTTCTACTCGGATTTCACGAGCCCCGATCCCTAGGGGAAAATTTCTCCCTCCTGCAAAACCGAAAACTTATTTTGGAGCCTCGTTCATCAGACAGACAATTACTCCTAGATCGGTGGGAATTATGAATTTCCAAAAAACTATCCTAATGACTAGACTAATCTAACCTATTTGTGAGACCCGTTCATCGGACAGAAAATTATTCTCAGACTGGTGGGAATTATGAATTACCAAAAAATTATCCTAGACGGGTACTCGATGATTTACAAAATATTCATTGTGTTATTTCTCCCTGGTATAAATTTCCCTTCGTCAAAGCCCGGGACATTATTCATCAGCTATTATTTAGAGATTATTAGAGATACACGGTGCTTCCATACGTGGCCGCGTTCAAAGGCGTTCATTAAATCCCGGCGGGATGGACATTATGAATAAAAATCGGAAAATGACCATATATTTTGTTGGTAACAGAAGTACTTAGTCACGTTAGAATAGGGGGTTTAAGAGAGACTATAAAAATTATGATTTAGGACCTATCGAAGGGTTCATTTTTCCTTAAACACGAAAATATATTCGCTGTCCGTTACTATCAAATTAAAAAAAAAAAAAAGGAATCATAGGAAACAGACAAATTGTTTCCCATCATCTCTTTAAATGAACAAACGAAAGTATTCCTTGACTTGAAAAGCCTTTGATCATTGACAATGCGTACGTTGGCCGTCAAAATGTACCGAACCCGAATACTCGGTGCAACTAGACTAAACAACTTCACGTACGAGGTCATCGGGTTTACGGTACGGTATGTACTTCCTCCGAACTGGTACCGACCAAATGCCAATTCGTCACGGTTAGTGCCGGGAACAAGTTCAATGGACCAAGTACAACACACCCAAGAAAACAATTTTCTCATTTGTAATTGAATGGAACCTCTAATTAGGAATTCAAGGGCTAGCACTGAAAGTAAACGCGAGGGAAAACGTTTCTCCAATCCATCAGTTAAATGAAAAATCTTAATGCAACGCATATTAAAAATTGAATTGAAAGAACCTGAACGATAAGTACTCAAAATCGAAAACGTTCCTACAATCCATCAGTTAAATGAAAAATCTTAATACAACGCATGTTAAAAATTGAATTGACAGAACCTGAACGATAAGTACTCAAAATCGAAAACGTTTCTACAATCCATCAGTTAAATGAAAAATCTTAATACAACGCATATTAAAAATTGAATTGAAAGAACCTGGACGATACGTACTCAAAATCGAAAACGTTCCTACAATCCATCAGTTAAATGAAAAATCTTAATACAACGCATGTTAAAAATTGAATTGAAAGAACCTGGACGATACGTACTCAAAATCGAAAACGTTCCTACAATCCATCAGTTAAATGAAAAATCTTAATACAACGCATGTTAAAAATGGAATTGAAAGAACCTGAACGATAAGTACTCAAAATCGAAAACGTTTCTACAATCCATCAGTTAAATGAAAAATCTTAATGCAACGCATGTTAAAAATAGAATTGAAAAAACCCGAACGATAAGTACTAAAAATCGAAATAAATAATCTATCCGCTATAATTAGTGGAAGAAATAACTGATGTATTGAGTTACTCTTCTCGAGTCTATACTGCGAGATAACGTAATTCTGCTATTCTCGGATGTCGCTATTACAAAACAGGTAGATACTGGTGACGTACCGAATGTTACGATCATTTACGCAAATATACGTGCACCGAGACTCTCCAGGCAAGAGAGCACCTCGACGTTGTACCGTAATACTACATTACCTCGATACGATTGAATTTCACCGACAAACTTGCGCAACTCTGAATCCCGACGTGCTTAGCACGAGGCGATAAATTATTTAAACTTATTGGAACAATTAATTATAGTCGATCGCAGTCTTGCGCGGGAAATTTGTATCCTTAAAATGCTAGAGGAAACATTAAAAAAAACCCTGCCCCGTTTTAAAATGATTTATTAATTCTTTCTCCGAGGTAAAATGCTACACCTATACACAAATTGAAATGGTACCTAAATCATCTTATTTCTATTAAAAATCATAAAACAAAGGGGAGTTCTGTACCAAGAAAATCGAGTTAACAAAACCAGAATTCCAATTATTTCTACTGGGTTGGATTGTTAAATATAACCTTACTATTTTTTTTCGTTCAAGGTATCAGATATTTCCAGTATAGTATGTTGTGTATCAAGTGTGTATAAAAATGTCGTTTTTACGAAGGTGGAGTTGAGATCACGAGTCAACTGCTTTGCATGTAACAAAAGACGCGTTTTCAAAGGAGATTGGACAACAAAAATATTATCTAGTTGCATTAATACTTCTTTTTTAAAGAGAGATTTTCAGAGAAAGAAAATTCCCGAGAGAATTTCTGGGTAAAAGACAAAGAATTCTCAACTAGAAATGCAACTAATAATTTAAGAATCTGAGTAAGATTACCACATGTTCAACCAGACTTCAGTAACCAGAGTTGTCTAGTTATATTAACCAGACCTTCTAATTAATAACTAGAAATCTGTTAACCAGGAGCATCTGATAACGTTAACCAGAACTTTTTTAACGTATTAAATTTAGTCGAGACAAAAAAGTGTATTTTCGCAATGTTTCTCCGTAAACCTCGTCAGCTTCGTTCGAAAATATCGAACCTCCTCATTTTTCGATTGGCACTTAATTAAAATAAAAATCCGACTTCCACCAGAAATGTTTACTCCTTTCAGAATATAACTAATGTCACTGTGTAGATTGAATGGCTGGCGTGCAATCTGGGAAAATTACTCTGCTACATGTTAGGCAGTTATTATTCCAATTATCGTCGGTCGCCATCGTAATTGGCAAGCAGGGAGTAAAAATCAAGAGCATAAATGCACGTGGAATGGGCACAACGCGGTACCCGACTTTCATGTCGATGAATTCCAATTTCCGCGCCTCCCGGAAAACAATGAGACCTTTTTCCAAAGGCGGAAAGAACTTTTCTCCGTTCCGAGCTCTCAAAGTGACTATTTTTCAGGCCGAGAAGCGACACGAATGCCTTTTTTATATCCACTCGTCTCTTCCGCGGTCGTAATGTCCGCTTCGCCGGGATCCCGCATTTTCTCCCACTTTTCCAAACTCATCCTTTTTTCATTCCAATTATTCTCGTTACCGCGCCGAGTGCCTAAAAAACAGGCATCGGGTACCCTACGTATTTTCTGCCGACCCGGCCATAACGTTTTTACCTTTTATCCCTGCACCTACCGAGACATAGATTTCGTCCCTCTCCATCACGTAAATTTACCATGATAATTATTCCCCCTCGCTCGGCATTCCGCGTTTTTATTAAAAAAAAAAAAATCTAAAAATGAATGTCCTCCAACGCCGAGAGAAGAAAAAAAATGAAAGAGTCCAACCATCTGAAACACTTTCTACGATCTTACAGACCGCACGAAATGATTACATTTGACTTTCTTATATTTTCGAAACATCACGACGTTATTAAAAAACCGGCAATGCACGTAATGGCGAGATATTTCATAGATATGCGAACCTTGCAAAATCGGAGTCCCCTAGTCGGCACAGAAATATATTACTAATTATCGCAGTATATGGAGGGATGTTCGTCAACTTCTGATACTCCTTCGCATCTAGGCAGTTTTACCAATTTTTCCAGGACTTCGTGTCGCGTGTCCTTAAATGGTTATGGAATTAATTGTTAACTCAAATCACGTGAAATAATCCTTGATTGAGGATTTTCATTTTAATGTTGGGGCATTGAACCCTAAGTGTACTGGTGCACGCCATTCAACTTAAGGTGATGTGAAAATGGCATCGAAGAGGTTTTGTTTATAAAACTTTTCTCCCAACTCGATTTACCGAATAGTTTAAAACTTTACAACGTGAATAGGGAGACTATAAGAAAGGTCCTGAAACTCATGAAATTTCAATTCTTTTCAAATTTGTTTATAGGTATTTTAAAAATAGTTTATAAAAAATGAATTTCGCGAGTTTCAGGACCTACCTTAGGGTCTCCATATTCACGTTTTAAAGTATGAAATGATTTGAGACACCCAATTCGTAGAAAAGTTTTATGAACGATTGAGCATTCGGATGCCACTTTCACATCCCCTTAAGGGGGTATTATCGTTTAGAAACTTCGAAAATTCGATTTATTTTTTTGCATTTTCTTATAGTGTGGGATTCTGAGAATGTGTCTCGAAAATATTAATGGGATGTTTCCAGAATTGTGGAGTAATTTGCTGTAAAACATGAAAACCGTTTCTTGTCCTTCTTGTTATCAAATGCAGAAATGAGTACGACAAATGCTGAGATTATCTGGAAATGCAGTGAGAGTTTTTTTTTTTTTCTCCTGTACATCGTTAGTTAGTTTCTACTGCGGATAATAATAGTCCGCTATGTCCATCGTCAACTTCTGATACTCCTTCGCATCCAGGCAGAGTTTTACCAGTTTTTCCAGGACTTCGTGCCACGTGTCCTTAAATGGTCCTCGCTCTCTTGAGACACAATAAATCACTGCGCCTTTAAGAATTACAGCGCCAAGTGCACATCGAGAGCTGCACTCGGTAAAGTGCATTGCACCACCAGATTCCCGGAAAATATTGAAAAACAGGAAGATACAAACAAATTAAGGTCCCTTTAAAAAGTAATAAGTAACGAAAAGAAATTTCCCTGTAATTCATTAAACGCGATCTCTGTCACACCTAAGAAAATCATGTTACGTTAAAATCCCAAAAAATCGCGGAAATCATTGAAAAACAGGAAGATACAAACAAATTAAGGTCCCTTTAAAAAGTAATAAGTAACGAAAAGAAATTTCCCTGTAATTCATTAAACGCGATCTCTATCACACCTAAGTAAATCATGTTACGTTTATTTAACCGCGCGTTTATCTTTCTCTCGCGTGTAATTCCGAATAAAATTCTGCGCCAGGATTTGAGGAAAGAGATTAAAAAAAGGAAGTCCTCCCTTCTCAGGGAATTATCCCTACACGCGGGTTTAATTCATCCCGCGTACTTAACGCCACGTTTACGTTGCTCATGCGCAATTTCAAATAAAGATTTCCGTCCTCAATTCAGCTTTTGTCTCGAATAAGGGGCTCATTACCATGCGCAACGCCTTTCAAAGAACTAACGACTTAATGAAGCCTGCAAGCACATAGGCCTCTATCTCGGTGCTCTCTGAGAGATCAAAACCAGGGTATTCGTCTAACAAGGAAGGTATCCCCCAGGTCGATATCTCTCTGATTTGATTTCTTTTATAATACGTTATAGTAGACTAAAAACTAAGCGACGCGTATTTCTTTTTATCTGCCATTAAATACTTTAAGGGGGTGAAACCAACACCCAAAGTAAGGCATGTCAAGGGGCGATTTAGTAGTTTCACCCACGAGAACATAATATTTTTTAACCAATCCACCTGGAAAAGCTTTCTCATAACGNCAAGAACATAATATTTTTTAACCAATCCACCTGGAAAAGCTTTCTCATAACGAGATAAATGAAAAATATAATTTTCTCAATTAAAAGAAAAAAAAAATTAAGGGGTAAGCCACCCCTCAGAGGGCTTACTTTGTATGGTGGTTTCACCCCCTTAGAGTGTTTAATGGCAGATAAAAAAAAAAAGTGTCGCTTAGTTTTTAGTCTACCATAACATATTATAAAAGAAATCAAATCGGAGTGATCGATCTGGGATACCTTCCTTGTAAGAAAAAAACGAAGAAAAAAAAAGATAATTGATAAGACCTAGATCCCCACTCGACCCTGACGGATTAAGACCGATTTGAATCGTCAATAAATCGACCGACTGATATCTCGATGCCCTACGATATTTCTCGGGCGTAGATAGCGCAAACCGAAAGCACCTTCCCAAAAGTACTCCGGTATATCAATGATCGACGACGATCGGTATCGATCTCGCGACCTTGCCGATCGGGGCCGCGTTCCGCTACGGAAACGCGAACGTAATCGCAATCGATATATCGGCCACCGTAAGGGAGCCCGATCGGATGTTTCTTTACGACACTTGTCGGAATAGACTGGCCCGAACCGATCTTGCGCAAATGCAAATTCCTTCCAACAAAGGGCAACGGGAAAATCGCGAAAATTGAGACAGATCGATCGGAGGGAAACTCGATCCGCGATTAGCGCTCGATGCGCCGATCGGTGTTTGCACGCCAATAAAACGAATTAGCCTCCACCTTTTGTCACTTGTGACATGGCATTCATGATCGTTGGTTCTGACAATAAAACTCGACGATCGTGCAAGTGATCCGGAGGCATGTATGTAAAAATTTTCCTACTCAGGTGCGCGGCCATTTCTCGTAATCGGGTTTTATTTATCAATTTATTATTTTTTTTTTTTACCGGTACTTAGGTATTGGTCCTAATCACCATGCACGGTGGACAGATTTTTCAGGTTATCTTATATAGCTCGTCGGTTCATTCCAATAAAACTAGACTACAGGTATACGTTTTCATGAATCAACTCATATGTAAAACTCATTTCCCTAATGATTTTTCTGTTCTAATTGTTCAACTCGATACAACTTACAGATTACGTAGATGGCCCGAATAAGTTTAAGGTCAGTCGCACCAACTGTGATTAACCTGAATTTTCTTAACTCTGAGTATATCGGATTACTGAAATTCGCGTTGCACCGATAAAAAATTAAGCCGACTAAAGATTAAAATCCTCTGTCAGATAACAACCCTTAATTTTGGAATTAATTGTTAGCTCAAATCACGTGAAATAAACCTTGATTAAGGATTTTCATTTTAATGTTAGGGCATTGAACTCTAAGTGTACTGGTGCACGGCATTCAACTTAATCAGTAAGTGATCGCGTGAACCGATGAACATAAGTGGTCGCGTGGGATCGCTAGCTATCATAGTTAAATGGCATCAATCCCACTATAACATATCAAAATCTGGGAGGGAATGCAAGGAGATACTTTCTTTGAAATTTTAGAAAGGAACAGCGCGGGTACATACCTATACATATTTTTTGTATAAGTGTAAGGCTCGCCGCCAAAATCGTTGCCGTTTTGCAGCACTTACAACTTTTCACGAGCAACCCATTACATTGCTACTTTATTTCCAATGGACCCACACGTGTAAAATACCTGGCGAACCTGCTTAAAAACAGGAATTACGCATTTCGTAAGATTACAAAAGTATGAGATACTTTAGGAATTACTTAAGGGATTACTTAAGGAATACCACCAAAAGGGTGTACAAAAATTTATGGTTGCTGAATACATAAAAGCCCAAGGTCTTGAAAAAAAACTTTCTCTCCGACCGTCAGATGAAATTTCAACTTGCTCTCGAACGTAAATCACCCCACACGATAACTTAAATGTTAAACATATTATTTACCGCATTTGCCAATCCTTTATTATCTCCCAAAACTGTCCCAAAACTATTTTCCTCAGTATAGTGCGAGACAACTTGCAGTTACTCATGATTCCCGACCTACCCATTGCACTCCTTTAACTGCCAACCTTATTCGTTAATTTCTGCACAAATCTCAAAGTGAACATTCTGCCATCGCAATCAAACTCAAAACACCACACACAACTCAACCACCTGTGCCATTTGACTTAACCCTTTGGGTACTAAGAGCGCCTAAAGGCGCCCGACGTAAGGTCCAATATTCCCTGCACGGTCAGCCGAGTTTCGCCCGTATGTCGAAATGACTCCGTGTTCAAAGGGTTAAGGTGAAGTGAAACTCCCTTCAAATTAGTCGATTCGAATACAACACTTTTTTTTAAGGGTATTAGACCAAACTGTCCGAAACTTTGACACATCACTCCTGATCATCTAAGAATTGTCCTGACGCATTCAAAATTTGGATTTTTGAAAAATTTTTTTCAACTCAGCCCAAACCAGAACCAAACTGGCGTCGAGCTCTCATATTTCGATCGATATACAATTATCGAAGGCTCTGATATGAGAATCGAAAGGGTCAGGACAATTTTACGACAATTTAGGACACTTTGGTAATCGATAAACTCGCATTTGAACGGGATAAGAGCACAAAAAGTGTTTGAATGCGCTTCTATGCTAAAACGATGGTAATACGAGGTCTCGGAGTGAAAATTTAATCGACCTGGAAATCACAGATGGCGCAGGGGGTCCCTCTGCAGTCAATTAGGGCCCCAGAAAGCATGAATCCAGAGGATTTCTGGAGTTTTACTTCGATTTCTTTATAATTATCGTAGGAAAACAACAGGAAGAGTATGCCATTTGGTGCAATACCCAATATAATTCGACGCAGCTGTCAATATAAAAACCAACGTCGGCAACGTAGGCATTTAGAAAAACCTTCTTCATTGACGTCGATCAAGTTCCTCGAAGTGTTTCACTTCACCTTAAGAGAGCCCAAATGAAAAGCATCGAAGTACCCAGCGCAGCATGCGATTCACTGACTCGATGTGGACGTCATTCTAAATAGATTACCTCAAAGCGGCCGAAACGAGTGAACCACCTGTTTCGGAGCACGTGGGAGTTACCCCGTAGAAGACGTAGTTTCGATCGCTTGTCCAACGGTGGCCGAAATGCAATTACGCGGGGCATTATCGCGGCTCGTCATGTCGAGTGCACTCGTACGCAACTGGTTTTTGCGCAATTCGGCGGATTGTGAGAAATCGGAGTGGATTGATCGGACCCGCGGGAACGTGCTCGATCGGCATCGATCGGCTTCGATCGGCCGTAATTTACCTCTCGTACGAGGTGATTAACGACCGGGAGCCGGAGAGAGTGCAGGTCGTTTAGCGGCGAAAGCTCGCCGAAAAGTTCGCAATTAGGAAATTGCCACGGCCAATCGATTCCCGTCCCCCTATCGGCTTATCGACGTGCGTACCGATGCGTGCTTCTCCCCGTGCACGGAAAATTCGCAAACGGCCGAGCCCGGGTCATCGCGCCTCGGATGCACTTCCATAATTGTCCACCTCTGCCACGGTATCCGCGAATTGACCGATTGCTCATCCTTTTTTTTTCCCCGATTTTTCGAGCCACCTATAAAGACCGTTCCATTCATGTTTCGTTTATTCGGAAACAACCGAGACACTCAAAATTGGCTGTATGATAGCATGTGTACGTAAAAGTGTCTCGCACATTTTCGTAAGTTACTCTTTGGATGAAATTCACGTCATTCTCGGTGTCCCTCTTTAGACTTACTGTAATAAATAAAAAATATTCACCGATCGCTATGGTATAGACGCACGTGTATACTGAACATAAAAGCGTAAAAGTGTCTCGCACATTTTCGTAAGTTACTCTTTGGCTGAAATTCACGTAATTCTCGGTGTCCCTCTTTAGACTTACTGTAATAAATACAAAATATTCACCGATCGCTATGGTATCGACGCACGTGTATACTGAACATAAAAGCACACCTCAGGATGCGCATAATAATTAATCATAATTTTTATTCTTAAGCTGATGTGAAAGTGGCGTCAAAGAGGTCTCGTTTACGAAGCTTTTCTTCGAGCTGAGTGTATCGAATCGTTTCAAACTCGACGACGTGAATATGGAGGCTATAAGGAAATCCATGATACCCATAAAGTTTCAATTTTTATACAATTTCTATATTGATATAAAAATTCTTTATAAAGAAAATGAAATTTCACGAGCGTCAGGACCTTCCTTACAGTTCACGTTATAAGGTATGAAACGATTCGGTACACCTACACGCAGAGATAATATTGTAATCATTACATATGCTCGCGGGTCAAAGTATCGTTGTAACCTTAACAACAATTATTGTAGATGTAATTTCAATTTTTTGTCCTTTTAACCATTGCGGCTGTAGCACCGACTGCAGAATTCTTGTAAATAAATTGTAGTTATATTTGCATCCGACAGTGTTACATATATACCATTGGAAAGTAAAAATTAGACGTATAAAGGCACGGGTAAAAATGACCATCACAGGTGTAAAATTGAAAAACAAGAACTCTATTGAAAACCGTACAATATACCGCAGCACTAGTCATTTTTACAAGCATGAACTGTTATTGTTCCTATTGTGCGTTTAAGGTGAAGTGAAACTCCCTTCAAATCAATCGATTCGAATACAACACTTTTTTTAAGGATATTAGACCAAACTGTCCGAAACTTTGACACATCACTCGTGATCATCTAAGAATTGTCCTGACACATTCAAAATTTGGATTTTTTAAAAACATTTTTTAACTCAGCTCAGACCAGAACCAAAATGGCGTCGAGCTCTCATATTTCGATCAATATACAATTATCGAAAGCTCTGATATGACTGTCGTATGGTTGTAACTGTAATTACTCTGTAATAATGTGTACTACAATGGAATTGTACATTTGACATTTTTAGCAGAGTAATCGTTACTTTGTAGAACTGCTGTCCTTATATATACCAGCGATTGCTGTTATATCTATCCCAATTGTAGTAATTATAACAACTTCTTTCTCTTCGTGTAGTAAAGTTTCATGTACGACTGTCGGATGCCACTTTCACATCCCCTTAACGATTGCTCGAAATTATTCTTCATAGACCTTCAGTTTGGGGAAAAGGTTTACGAACGATTGACCCCTCAGATGCCACTTTCACATCCCCTTAACACGGCCCTGGCGTCTTCGCCTTTCTGTTTTCCGTTTTTCCGTTTTCTTGCAGGCCGTGCACGGAGTACGAGAAGACGAGCTCCGTGCCCCGAGTCCGAGATCGATCGGTCGACTTCCCCGTTCTCGATCCCCGCGTATATATCGCTTCCCAGCGAATCTCCCGATTCGCAGAAAAGCCCGCCGATCGCAGCCTTTACCTCTTCCAGGAGATGAAAATTATACCACCGGCAAAGGCTCGCCAGTAGCCGATAGAAAATCCCCGGCGCGCCCTTTAAGGTGAAGTGAAACCCCCTTCAAATCAGTCGATTTGAATACAACACTTTTTTTTAAGGGTATTAGACCAAACTGTCCGAAACTTTGACACATCACTCTTGATCATCTAAGAATTATCCTGACACATTCAAAATTTGGATTTGTTAAAAACATTTTTTCACTCAGCCCAGACCAGAATCAAAATGGCGTCGAGCTCTCATATTTCGATCAATATACAATTATCGAGGACTCTGATATGAGAATCGAAAGGGTCAGGACAATTTTACGACAATTTAGAACACTCTGGTAGTCGATAAACTCGCATTTGAACGGGATAAAGGCAAAAAAAGTGTTGAATGCGCTTCTATGCCAAAACGATGGTAATACGAGGTCTGGGAATGAAAATTTAATTCACCTGGAAATCACAGATGGCACAGGGGGTCCCTCTGCAGTTAATTATGGCCCCAGAAAGCATGAATCCAGAGGATTTCTGCAGTTTTACTTCGATTTCTTTATAATTATCGTACGAAAACGACAGTGGAGTATGCCATTTGGTACAATACCCAATATAATTCGACCCAGCTGTCAATAGAAAAACGAACGTCAGCAACGTAGGAATTTAGAAAAATCTTCTTTATCGACGTCGATCAAGTTCCTCGACGTGTTTCACTTCACCTTAAGAGAGCGAGCTAACAATCCTGGCAGAAAAATTGGAACAACGTTAGGGCACCTCACGATGATTTATTAGTTTCGATAGGTATTGACGACTTATTAGTTTCTGGGCAATGTCAGTAGCCGGTAAAAATTATTCATTTGTAAAACGATCGCGCCAGTATGTATGTAAAGCCTTCATGACCGGAATAACAAGAACGAGGCGTACTCTAATGAAAATATTCTAATACGAAAATTGATTATAACAGATAAAACGAGAATTTTCTTCACAAGAGTGGAAAGTTGTGCAGAGCTGACATAGAATCGTGAATAAATAGCGGAAGAATATAATCTTTACTTTCATGCACGTACCCTTAAGTTGTAATGAAAGTGTCACATATATATACACAAGAAAAGTCAACATATTGATAAAACTTTTCTTCAAAGTGAGTGCACCGAAAACAATTTGAAACATTAACACGTAATTATGGAAGTCCTATTTAAGGTCTTGAAACTCGCGAACTTTCATTTGTCGAAACAAAAATCTTCACTCATCTCGGACAAGAACAAAAAAAACGTTTCTTTCGAAAAAAAAAAACTAAATTTCGTATGATTCGGTGCGCCCACTTTGGAGAAAAGCTTTATAAATATTTTGACCAATATTTTCACTTCGAAGGAAGAATGGTCCTTTCCCAACTATTCCATTCTTCCTTTCATAATGCCTTAACGAAGTAAAGCTACAGTTGTTGGGATGAAAAATAGTATGAACATTGTGTCGCGTCAGAAAATTACTTCTGGGTCAATCGTCAGTAAAAACGTGCGGTTCGCAGAGGAATATGCTCGCTTTGATATACCGCCCTCGAAAAGGAGAAAAGAGGAAAAACTCTCGCCGCTGAATTCGTTTTTCCATTCAGCGTGTCAAAACACGAGTCAACGGAGCCGGGAGGAAAAATTCAGGTTTCCATCCCGGGCGTACCGTTCAAATTTCCGCCGAAAAGATGACATCCACGCTAGCAACGCATCCTATGACTCTCCAGTGCCCGTCACGCGAATAGTCGCAAAGTGCGGACGTAATTTCGAGAAGTCCGAGTGAAAAAGAGGAGTTCTACGAGAGCCCACGGGACTCGCCGTCACGAGATGGGACAACCTGCTGTCAGCTGTGCGAGACCGTAAGGAGAAATCCATTTCACGGGCGATCGGGATTTAAATTGGAGAATGAAAGAACTCCAGGATGCGTGGGAGTAACCGGCGGTCCACAGAGCCAACGAACCTAAAAGCTTTCCCTACGAGAGAAACTTTTGAAACGCAAAAGGAAAGGAAAAAAAAAATGTATAAAAATGGAGGGAGGAAGTTCATCACCCCACTTAGGATAATCCATTTAAGGGAGATGAACACTATGGCGGCCGAGAAAAAAGCTCCTTCCGAGAGTTATTCGTTATGCCGGTAGATGAATATATTTTTTGCATAGAACTTGCATAGAATTTGCAACGTAGGCATTTAAAACAATATTCTTTATCGACGTCGATCAAGTTCCTCGACGTGTTTCACTTCACCTTAACGCAGAAATGAGATCCAACGGAAAGCCGACGTTCTGATTGGTTGGCCCTCGGAACACATAGGAATCTGTTCCTAATTTTCCGTCACCTCATCACGAAGCTTTTCTCCTCAATTTTTACTATTACCTTCCTCCTTATATACCATTTCTGTTACCTTATAAAAGATAAGATGAAAACGACATATAAAAAAAATAATAAAAATAAGTAACGCCAAAGAAAAGGAAAAGGAGAACAGCTAAAAAAAAGGACGTGACTTTTCAGAACACAGTACAAAAATCAAAGTGACACATAGGATACAGGTTCCGACGGAAAGACGGAGTCTAATCGATATAGATGGATCGAAGCACGTCATGACACCCGATTAGCTCGTTATGATTCGCCATTTTGCCATAAAATCACCTTTCCCGATACTGACATAACATTCTCCGGATAAAAATCCCCAGCGGTATTGTCTCGATAAAAAAGACAATAACGATCATTCCCAAAAGAATAGTGCCGAGTCACAAAGAGCGACGTTAACGGGGGAATAGATTCGAGCGAAAAAAAAACCGGTGTCCTCGTTGGCCAGAGGACGTCAGGATGCTGGATGATCGTGCTCGAAACGACCCCCCGCTTACATAACTGTCATTCCTGCGACGTAGACTGTTCTCTTCGGAAATAAAATAAAACAAGGAAAAAAAAACAAAAAAAGAGAGTAGACAATAGTTCTGATTACTTCCAAAAGAGAAGGTGCAGAATCGGAGAGCGACATTACCGGAGGAGTGGGCTCCAGGGGAAAGCCGGCGTCACGATTGGCCGGCGAGCCGGAGAGCGCGTCAGGACCGGCAGATCATCAACCCGGCACTTTGCTTCTATCCGCGCCTCCGTTCACCTTAATCCTGTTAGTCCTGGATCCCAGCGATCGTTCGACACCGCCACGATATCGGCTCGATCATCCGGATCGACCCGCGATCGATCCAGGATCCGCGGACCCGAGGACCTCTCGGGGGCCCGAGTGCGGGGCGAGTGCGAGCGCGAGTGCGAATGCGAGGGCACGAGGCGGCGAGAGGGCGCGCGAGAGAGAGGGAGCGAGGGACGGCCGGCGCGCGGCCGCGAGAGACAGAGAGCACGTGTCGCCCGCGACGTCTCTGTACCGACTGAGCGACTCATATAATGTACGGGCGAATGCGAATCGGGGCCAGAGGGGACTCTTGCGGGAGGGAGGAGGGACAAGGAAGGACACCGCGAGGAACAAGGCGCGAGAGAGAGACAGGAGAGGGGGACCGGGAATCGCCGTGGACCCGGCGCGAGCGCCGCCGACCGCTAGTCGCTGCTACTCGCTGCTAGTGACTTCACGCTGCTAGTCGCTGACTAGCTGCGCACGCAGCCGATTGTCGCCCCGGGAAATATTTTTTCCCCGCGTTTTCCGTTCTTCCATAAAATCAGAATTTTTTTCTTCACTTATCGCGAAGCTCTTCCGACGTTTTCTCCCAAAAGCAACCTCAAATTATGCGAGAAACGCATACAAATATACTTCCGGTACCCTGTTGTCCCTAATAACGAATATGTACTGGCAGCGCGAGTTCTTTTTTTTTTAACAAAAATATTACATACATTCGTAACGTTAGACAAATTTTTCGTCTCTTTGGCAGTAGTAAACATTAGTCATAACTGACCTATACTGTAACGCTGTATTCGCGACTGCAGAAAAGTGTTAGCAAAAAGCACAGCCGGGTCAAAAGGGGTAAAAAAAAATAGTTAAGAGCACACCTTTTCTGATGTACCGCGTGAGATAAAATGACAAACTAGGGTGCAAAATAAATGAGACCACCTCGATTTTTTTATGTAAACATACCTTAAGCCTTTAGTAATACGCGGAATTAGCAGTCGTACAAACTATTTTCAAACGTACGAATTAACCTCGGTTTACGTAACGCCTTAATAGCTAATTACATTTCCGTTGCAGCGGTCAAGTAGAATGACGTTACAAGCCGTACGTTTTTTTTCTTCTTCTCCACCGATTATGTATGCGGACTGCTCATGCTCCACTGCAAATAAACATTTATTAACAGGCAATCGCAATGATTTTCACGGACGTCTTAAGAGGCCCACTTATCCCATTGAGAGTCACTGTCAGGTTCGTCGATAGATATCGGTACCTACGAGTCGTTATCAGGCGTTAACGCACTAATGCTCGCGTATTCACCTGCGAGAGGGAGAGAGACGACCTCACCTTCCTCGCTCGCTCTTGTTTGCTCCCCGAATGGTCGAAACCTGTAGTACGGGAAGTTATCAGATATCATTTTGATATATACCTGCATTTCCTGCAATTAATTTATAACCGTACATGGCGTGAAAAAAAAAAAAGTGCGACGGTGGGATATTTCCGTATAGAAAAACTTGCCCAGTCGTGATTGCAGATGCTTTGTGGCACTCATTATCTAGGCCAAAAGGTTAATTGGTGTACCTTTTGTTACGAAACGGATTCCACTCGGTGGAAATCTCGTGCCGATGATTTTCAATCGTCAAGGTTTAATAACTACACATCCCCGATACTCGATAACGATCTCGATTCGATTTCAGATAATCATTACGACGGTTCGGCAGGTATCGAGGTCTCGATAATTATTGCTCCTCGATATTTACCTGGATTCTCACACCTGTCTGAATTCGGAGGAGGCTGCGCATCATTAATTAAACCTCGTGCAATCATCGGGATTTCGACAGACAAGAGCCTCATCAGCCCCTTCGACACGTTTGTTATTAACATTCCAAATCAATTCACTGGCCGCTAATCACCGATTTGCCGGTAATAAATATATTTTCGTACTTTTACCTTGAAATTAAGAAACTCGGTAGAGTTCGCGTTAAATATATATTTAGAGACGCGAAACTCAGACCTGGTCATTATCTGCGATGTTCAGCCTGGCGTGTCAAATTGGACAATGAATGTCGTTTGTTGAACCTCTTGAATAAGTAAAGTCAACTTTAAAAAGGCCATCGAGAGTGGACGATTTTTCTGCGTTTTTTAAACTATGAACGAAACCGATTGGTCCATTTAATACGGAGATGTGCATTTTTTAATATTTCACTTCGCTTGGGTCGCTTGAATTTTTCCGTCGACCGTTTCGGTGGGTATTCTTCACATTTCTTCATTTTCTGTATTTAAGCGTGTACCCGAGACGCGCTTACGAAATTAATTTCTCCCGCGGTTGCGTAACATTATTCGATTGATGGAAGGGAATGGGCGAGGGAGAGAGAAGGGCTGAGAGTAGGACCGAGAGGAACGACGAAAGAAGAGAGAGAGAGAGAGAAAGAAAGGGAAACCTGAAATACGAGGTCAGCTGATCGGATCAGGATCTTCCTGGAGTACTAGATCCCGTACGCTCGCATCGTTCGCTTTGCTTCGTCTATGTCAATGTCGGAAAATTGTCAAAAATTCCCCTCTTGGTTAATTTACAATTTACAATTTTTCTCCCACTTTGTCGCCCATCGAGTTATTTTTTCTTCTCTTCCCTCCTATATTAGATATCTCCTCTTCGTGATGTACCTAATTATGAAGACGATCAACCGAGAGAAGAAAGAAGCATTGTCATGTATCAATTATCAGTGCCTTCTAAATGAAGCTTATTGAATTGGCCTTGGCCCAAAAAAAGTGGGATTTGTTTTCTCGGAAGATTTTTCGACCGTTGACTGTCATTTTCAGGACTTTAATTAAATTAAATGGAACACTATTCGGAATGTTCACATTAGCAAAGACTCAAGAAGGTAAGAGCAAATTCAAATTTACCCAAGTGTGGTTTTCTCAACGCTTTGCTATCGGATCCGTAGATATGAAGTGACAGGACTAAAAAGAGAGGGGACATCGAATAAGAAAGGGTACCAAAGGGGGTAAGATAGCAAGGCAAGCGACTTATTGTGCAATACATAAAAAAAAAGCCTGATATAGGTTATGTGGACTGTTCGACATTCCGAAGCTTTCTCGTCAGCTTTGGAGTAATGAGGGGATTATTGAAAGTAAAAAAATTCTGGAAACGGTGGTCCTAAGCCAATCACATTCCTTAGAAGACTAAAAGCCTTTCAAGACTTCTATGAAATAATTAGATTATCAATTACAATTCTGAAAGGGTTTATAAATACTACACGTATTTATACTATTGTATAAAGAGGAGTCACTTTTTCCTTTGCGACCTAAGATCTTCAAGAAAGAATCGACTCAACATTTTATGGTGAAGTGAAACACGTCGAGGAACTTGATCGACGTCGATAAAGATTTTTCTAAATGCCTACGTTGCCGACGTTCGTTTTTATATTGACAGCTATGTCGAATTATATTGGGTATTGTACCAAATGGCATACTCCACCTGTCGTTTTCGTACAATAATTATAACGAGATCGAAGTAAAACTCCAGAAATCCTCTGGACTCATTCTTTCTGGGGCCCTAATTGGCTGCAGAGGGACCTCCTGCACCATCTGTGATTTCCAGGTCAATTAAATATTCACTCCGAGACCTCGTATTCCCATCGTTTTAGCATAGAAGCGGATACAACACTTTCTTTGCCTTTATCCCGTTCAAATGCGAGTTTGTCGATTACCAGAGTGTTCTAAATTGTCGTAAAATTGTCCTGACCCTTTTGTTTCTCATATCCGAGCCTTCGATAATTGTATATTGATCAAAATATGAGAGCTCGACGCCATTTTGATTCTGGTCTGGGCGAAGTTAAACAATTTTCTCCAAAAATTCAAATTTTAAATGTGTCAGGACAATTCTTAGATGATCAGGAGTGATGTGTCAAAGTTTCGGACAGTTTGGTCTAATACCCTTAAAAAAAAGTGTTGTATTCGAATCGACTGATTTGAAGGGGGCTTCACTTCGTATCTTGAGAATCCCTTAATTGACATAGGCGGTATAAAATAAGTTTCTTCTCATAGATTTTGTACAGCGTAGGGACAAATGTTTATATTATTTTTATCGCTATTTTGCGGATATTTTCCATATGATATTGCGAAGGTTATAGACTTCGATTCATTGCTCTATCGTTACGGGGACTCATCGACGAATAAAAATGTTAATTAAATCATTTAAAAAAATACAAAACTAATCCGGGCACCATTGGAATAATAGATATTCATGATAAGAGCATGAGAATTTCAGTGAAACAAGTAGTTGAAGAAACTAGAAGTGCTTTCTTTACTCCCGTACGAAGCCGGGAGGGACAGCTAGTTAATTATACTTTCCTAAAGAGATGTTCTTTTCGAGGAGGTTGTCACTCTGGAAATCAAGAATTTTAATTCTCGAAGTCACGTTGAAATCACCGAGACATTACCGCAATTTTAAGGTTGTCACTCAGGAAATCATGGATTTTAATTCCCGAAGTCACGTTGAAATCACCGAAACATTACCGCAATTTTCAGACCGACCGTCATTTATTACCGATTTACATTGTTAGTTAGCATATGAAATCAAAGGGAATCGGTTCTGAAAGAAGGAAATCGTTTTCACCGATATCAGTGAATATCTCCTTGGTTCTTTTTCAAGTTTCCTCAAAATCAATGGCGGCCCGTCGTATTAAGGCATTCCAGGAAAATGGGGAAAAAATTGAATAATTCGCGTTACCGAGGAAAAGGAGGTTCACTCGGAAATTGATTTTTAAAGAGTCAGGCGGACGTGGGAATTAATAATCCTGGAAAGTGCGGAAAACGTAGAAGGGAAACAATCGACGAGCGACGTCTGCCCCGGTTCGCCAAACAATGAGTATCCGATAAGGGGACCACGGAGATAGGTTATCGGCAGGGAAGTGATGTCTAGCAGCGTCGCCGTTGATTCGGCGACACTTTTCACGGAGAGAAAGACCGAGCGAGGCGATAAATGTTCGGCTAGAAGGAGAAGAGAATCCAGTAGAAGCAACGACGGAATCGATAGTCAATCTCCGGTTCGACAAGGTCCCCTCTGTCTTCGTCATGTCTGCGACCGTTCTCATTGGTACTCGGGTCACGTTGAGCGAAAAGGAAGAAAGGGGAAAAAAAAAAGAAAAAGAACAGGATCAAGAAGTGCTGACGCGGCTCCGCAATTTTCCTTTTCTCCCTTTTCCCTCCCATTTTTTCTTCGTAAAACCGCCACACAGATACCCGAATTACAGCCATTTACTCGAGAGCGGTAACGGCGGCTCATAAAACCCGCTGTAAAAAAAAAATACAACCAGAAACAGAAATTACAGAAACGACAAAACTCGTAAAAAAAAAGCCATCACACGCCGGTACCATTATACAAAGGTACTTTCTTCCCACATGTAAAAAAAAATCCCGGCCAACTGAGAAACCTCTGTAGAACCATGGTTAGATAAAAAATCTTTCCGAATGTTTCGATCCGATAGAAAAAGCTTTATCACTCAGCGAATCCTAACAGCTTGTACCTTTATATGCCGACGTCGAAATATCGAAGAAGACAGTCCAAGTCCGACGGAAAGAAATGGAAGCTACGTATAAAATGATAAGAAATTATTAGAATTGCGATAAGAAAACCCATTTTGTGATATAATCCCAGGCTGCCAGGGAAGAACCCCTGTACGTCCGACACCGGAGGTTCGAGCGCGTATCTGGCCAAGGCTCGTTTGCATTGACATTCAGATTCGTCCACGTGACGTCGGGCGTAAGGTACACACAAGGGGCTGCATGCGCGCGCACGCACACAGGTACGTACAAGCCGGCACGCCCGGCCGGGCCTTGTCTCGCGTATATAAGAGCGGAGCGCGACCGAGTCGACGCATTCCGCCCGCGGGAGCGCGTCCGTGCGGGTCTGCCGGGCTGCGATGTTAAACGCGCTCTAAATACCCCCTTTCAGGACACGCAGGCCGTAACGCAGAAGCCACGTGCCTTTGCGGGGGATTCTATAACGGTTAAATCCCGGTGTCGGAATAAGAAATACAAAAATTGTTTATACTTCTTATGTTATAGATTCTGTGCTTTGATACTTTAGTTTGGGAAAAGTTCTTAATGGACCAGAAATGACATGCCTTTTGATACATAGCAACGGATCACGATAGTTTATTTAACAATTGGAATTATATAGTTTTATACATTGTGTTTTAATTCTTTAGCTAATAAAAGAACCGAATTAACCCGGGAAGAAAGGTTGTTTGCATTTGGTGCACAATAATTGATTTCAGTTGTTTTGCGACTGGAATAACATGACGTAACCGAAATTATGATCAGAAAGGATTATTGACGGGGACATATATATGGCGAAGGTTTTGTAGATTTTATAACGAATGAGACCCGGTACCGGGGCTAAGGAACCGCCAACCGAGTTTCTGGCCAGGAATCGGACGAGAACACTCGGTTCAATGAAACGTGCGAAGTAATTAATTTAAGATATTTCAAAACATTACACTTCGCAGTAATGCAATTTGTCGCAGAAGCATCGCGGCGATCTTTGACGAGTCCGTTTTTACCAACGGCGAGCTGCGAGATGGCCGGGTCGATACGGTAGCGGCCCTGCCTTATCTACGGCGACGAGACTCTTTTTAGGGCGTACTCGGTTTAATTAAGAATCACCCGACCCTGCGTTTTTGTCCGTTTCTTTTCCTTCGGATGCTCGTAGAAAGGAACCGAGGACGCTTCTTGCTGGATACACGCGTAATGAAAGGGGACCCTTTTCGATTGGATTAATCCACCCGACGTGGGACGCTTTGGGCAACTTGTCGCAAGTAAATTAAATGACTTCTCTTCCTTGTCGAGAAGGTCCACCTGCTTCGGCCTTGTATCCGGTCCAAGATGTTTATAGAGGGGGGAATTGGCGGGGAAAATAGCTGGAAACTAATTTCGTCGGTAAACCACGCGAGTTTACCGACGAAAAAGAAATCTCGGGCTAGGGCTACCTCAATGGCGATTCACGGGGTAACGGGGCAGGGATCTACTTTACCGAGGTAGCTGAATCCTTCATAAAAGACACACACGGCACTCGATAAGATCCCAGATTACCGGTCTCCCCGTATACGGACTCCGCCTTATCCGCGGTCCTGCCTCGTTACACGAGCGACGTAATTACGTCGTCGACGGCACATCTTAATCGGTGTATAATTAACGCCCTTCCGGATGCGGATCTTGCCGTTTTTCTCCTTCGGCACCTCTTACACAACATGGACAAACGAGCAAATTGAGAAAGGCAGATCTCAGCAAATTCACGGAAAAGAATATTTTATTAGCTATCATCGCGATAATCTCATACATATATGTAATATATGTAATATATATATATATAATCATAAATATGTCACATACATCAATAAAATATGTATTATATAATCCTTTATTGTGTTTTCATCAGCTTTAAGTGGCATTCCAGAACGTGGTGCATCTTCAATATCAAAATTGCCGGATCGAAATTTTGCAAACCAGTTTTGACCCTGGCGTTCTGTCAATACATCTTCTCCATACACGTCGGATAATTTTTCTCTTGCTTGAACAGCATTTTTACCTTTTCGATAGTAAAAAAAGTAAGATATGCCGAAAATGCCGCTTTTCACTTTCCATATTTGAAAGGGTACCAACCAAAAACTACTGCGTAGAATCAATCAAACTTTTTCACAAGCAAGCCGTGCTAGATCAGCTGTCCAAATATATAATGATTATGCGGCTTAAGTGTGAAGCTGGCCGTGAAAAAAAAAAGATTAAGTCCTCTGTTGGGAAACAACGAAATTACTTTCCGAACAACCCAATACATAATTTCAAGCATGGAAATCCATGATATATACTGAGTGAATGGCCCCCTCGACATAAGCCATAAAATCCGAGTTCTACACGGTGTCGTGAGAGTTCGCTGAGCGGAGTTTTTTCGCGTTCCACTTTCCGACACGGCGGGTATATCGATTCCGGCCGTTTGTTTTTCAGGAGGAAAATAAAATTATATAAATCAGGCGCATATCGAGATTTCTGCCCTGGCGAGAAAGTGGAGCGAGGAAAAAAATCCCCCTCAACGGACTCCACACCTCGCGGGAGTCGGTGTTTCGCGATTTATCGCTAACCATCCGTGGACTCGCTAACGAGGTATCGACTATCGATCTCGATCGGCTCTTCGTTTCGCAACGGAGATCGCCGGGCCGAGATTTATGGAAATCATTAGGGGGAGGATATTTATGCGGACCTTGTGAACCTACTGCGACCTCGGGCCAGACCTTCCGACCTCTCGCCACGAGGTCCCGGTTGTTAGATGTGCGTCGTGTCGACGATCTTGCGAAAATGACACTGACAGAAGTTATGGAAAAGATTTATCTTATGTTCCGCTCCGACAGCGAGAGCCTTCGAACGTCAATGTCATGTCGTCTTCAATCAAGGTATTGTAAAATTAGAGATTTGTACCAGTGCTCGTACGTCGACAAGCATGGAAAAAAAATTGCAGCAGGTGAATATAAAATGTTATTCATTTTTTCAGGACGTTGGCCAGACTTAGCGGTGCTATCTCTAAAAGGAAAAAGATGTGATCGACCGAGTTTGTATTTCGGATTGGTTTATGACGCTTCTTCGTTGACATTACGAGTGGAAGTAACATTACTGTAATGTTAAGGTGAAGTGACACCCCCTTCAAATCAGTCGATTCGAATACAACACTTTTTTTTAAGGGTATTAGACCAACCTGTCCGAAACTTTGACGCGTCACTCCTGATCATCTAAGAATTGTCCTGACACATTCAAAATTTGGATTTTTGGAAAAAATTTGTTAACTCTGCCCTGACCAGAACCAAAATGGCGTCGAGCTCTCATATTTCGATCAATATACAATTATCGAAGGCTCTGATATGAGAAACAAAAGGGTCAGGACAATTTTACGACAATTTCGAACACTCTGGTAGTCGATAAACTCGCATTTGAACGGGATAAAGGAAAAAAAAGTGTTGTATGCGCTTCTATGCTAAAAGGATGGGAATACGAGGTCTCGGAGTGAAAATTTAATTGACCTGGGAATCACAGATGGCGCAGGGGATCCCTCTGCAGTCAATTAGGGCCCCAGAAAGCAAGAATTCAGAGGATTTCTGGAGTTTTACTTCGATTTCTTTATAATTATTGTACGAAAACGGCAGATGGAATATGCCATTTGGTACAATCTACAATGTAATTCGATACAGCTGTCAATATAAAAACAAACGTCAGCAACGTAGGCATTTAGAAAAATCTTCTTTATTCACTTCACCTCAATGTCTTAATCTGTACGAAAATTTAAATCTCATAAGTGACAGGACCTCCCTTAGGGCCTTCGCGTTCACGTGGTGAATTTTCAAACGATACGATACGACTAAACTTTTCTCCAAACTGGGTGCATCAAATTATCTAAAACTTTGACACGTGATGACGAAGGCTGTAAGGAAGAGCGCGCTGCCCATGAAATTTAATTTTTCGAAAAAAAAAAAATATATCTTTTTTTGGTCCTCTTCCGAGATAGGTACAGAATATTTCTTGAAAACAAAAGTATTTCATGAGCAGCGCGTTATTCCTTAGGGCCTCCATAATCACGTGTTAAAGTTTCAGATAATTCGGTGCACCCAGTTTGGAGAAGTTTTATCAATATTTTGACTTTTTCTTACGTATATATCAGGCTTTCATATGTGCCCATAATTATGAAAGTGGTCTAAGTCAAAATTTAAAAAAAAAATGAGTTTATCAGTTATTTCACGCCATATTATTTCAAACGAAATTAATTCAATGTAATTTCGAAACAAAAAATATATAACTTAAACCACTTTCATAATTATGGGCACATATCACCTTAAATTCCGTGAAAACGCGTTCACCGACCGACACGCATCCAAAAAGGCTAAATTACATCACGCCAGTTTTTTCTTCATTTCTTCGTTTTCACTTATTTCAAACCGATCGAGCGGGTTTACGCGTTCGCGCGGTTCGCGGCACGCGAGTCGGATTCTTATCTCGCGATTCGCAGCCGCGATATGCAAGTGGTAAGAAATCCGCGAGAGCGTATTTCACGTAACGAAGCGTGAGTACGTTTACGCGAGCGTTACCCTGACTCCCGAACCCGATCTCTCTCGGACGCTGAATCATCGTTTTTGCATACTAACCGGCCGAAAGACGGAGAGAAAATACATGCAGATGGAAGCCTACACTTTCCAGAGACCGTAATAGACCCTATACGGAGGCTTACTCCTTAGCCGGACAATGGAATGACGTGCTCGGATGAATCAAGAGATCCATGGCTATCGTAGAACGAACTGTGAGGCCTGAACTAGGCACCGTGATTTCCTAAGTATACGAATCACGCATGCAGAATGCAATATAAAGAATATCCTGGACCGGATTGCACAATCCTGCGTGTCGTTTTATTTCTGAATCTGTACTGCGAGAATCCCGCAATATAATCCCTTCTTCCTTATTCCGTATCGTAAATGTTGGATGAATCGAGAGAGCCTTGATTATTGTAGAACAAATTGCGTAAGTATACGAATTACGCATGCAGGATGCTATATAAAACATATCCTGGAACGGGGTGCGCAATCCTGCGTGTCGTTTTATTTCTGGATCTATCCTGCGAGGATCCTGCGATATAATCCCTTCTTCCTTATTCCGTATCGTAAATGTTGGGTGAATCGAGAGAGCCTTGATTATTATAGAACAAATTGCGTAAGTATACGAATCACGCATGCAAAATGCAATATAAAGAATATCCTGGAACAGATTGCACAATCCTGCGTGTCGTTTTATTTCTGGATCTGTACTGCGAGAATCCCGCAATATAATCCCTTCTTCCTTATTCCGTATCGTAAATGTTGGATGAATCGGGAGAGCCTTGATTATTGTAGAACAAATTGCGTAAGTATACGAAACACGCATTGCAAAATGCAATGTAAAGAATATCCTGGAACGGGGTGCACAATCCTGCGTGTCGATTTATTTCTGGATCTATCCTGCGAGGATCCTGCGTTATAATCCTTTTTTCCTTATTCCGTATCGTAAATGTTGGATGAATCGAGAGAGCCTTGATTATTATAAAACAAAGTAAGTATACGAATCACGCATGCAGGATGCAATGTAAAGAATATCCTGGAACGGGGTGCACAATCCTGCGTGTCGTTTTATTTCTAGATCTATCCTGCGAGGATCCTACGATATAATCCCTTCTTCCTTATTTCGTATCGTAAATGTTGGATGAATCGGGTGAGCCTTGATTATTGTAGAACAAATTGCGTAAGTATACGAATCACGCATGCAGGACGGTATATAAAGAATATCCTGGAACGGATTGCACAATCCTGCGTGTCGTTTTATTTCTGGATCTGTACTGCGAGGATCCTGCGATATAATCCCTTCTTCCTTATTCTCTATCGTAAATGTTGGATGAATCGAGAGAGCCACTATTATCGTAGAGCAAATTGCGTAAGGCAAACCTGAGCCCTGTATTTATTCTCCTACCCAAAAACTGAATGAAATAAAAGGAACTTGCGGAACAAAAAACAGAATTTAAAATCCTTCATTTCAGTTAATTAACAATTCATTATAAATAGATATAAAAGTTGCAGCATTGTTTTGCAAAGGCGTGGTAATTTACTACGACTGTCCACTTAATCACAGGTGATAAAATATAATCAATAAATTCGTCGCGTCGCTAATAAATATCTATAAACTGTCGAATATTATTGACGAGAAGAAACGGAAAACGAAGCGAAATAACAGCAATGACGATTTATAAAGAATATGAAGTAAGTATGCCGAGCTAAGAAAAATCGAACGATCCACTCAATCAGAGGTGATAAAATATAATCAATAAATTCACCGGTCCGCTAATAAATATCTATAAACTGTCGAATATTATTGCTGAGAAGAAACGAAAAACGAAGAGAAATAACAGCAATGACGATTTATAAAAGAAATTATGTAAGCATGCCGAGCTGAGAAAAATCGAACGGCTCAATCAGAGATGATAAAATATAATCAATAAATTCGTCGTTCCACTAATAAATATCTATAAACTGTCGAATATTATTGCTGAGAAGAAACGAAAAACGAAGCGAAATAACAGCAATGACGATTTATAAAGAAAATTAGGTAGTATGCCGAGCTGAGAAAAATCGAACTCCACTTAATCAGAGGTGATATAATCAATCAATAAATTCGTCGTTCCACTAATAAATATCTATAAATTGTCAAATATTATTGCTGAGGAGAAATGGAAAATGAAGCGAAATAACAGCAATGACGATTTATAAAGAAAATGAGGTAAGTATGCCGAGGTGGGAAAAATCGAAGTGTATCGACTTGGAGCCGCGAACTCGTTCGCGGACCGTCCCGGACCGGTTGCAAAACAGTCGCCGGCTCCGGTGTCACTTGACTGGCAGTTCGCCGATACTGGCGAGTGTAAGTCTCTCCGGGAATGAGAGGCGAGTGTGTTTCAGCTCTTGGGAACAAAGCCGGCTAATATCTCGCCAGAATGCACTTTCTGAGTCGGCAACCTGAGCTCGGGGCTGTTCGGGGCCTAGTTCTGCTCAAAAAGCGATCACCTTTCTGCCGACCTACCCTAACAGTCCGAAGAAGTCCCAATCGATCTCGATCGGTCCAAGTTGGCTCCTTGCGATCCAAACTGGTCCCAATTGTATGAAGCAATTATGAACAACCCTAAACAGTCTCAAAGGATCCTGACCAACCACGACCTACCGTCAACATTCTTATGGTGATATGAAAGTGGTATCTGAGAGGCCAAATCGTGTATGACAGTTTCTTCCGTGTTGGATGTTCCGATCCGTTTCAAATTTTACCTCGTGAACAAGGAAGCCCTAAGGAAGGTCCTCAAACTCGTGGAGTTTCATCCTTTATACGAAATTATTTTTATTTGTCGTGGACTAGAACCAACATCGCGCCATCCACGTATACTTTTATCATTTTACGCTTTTTCAATGCTTAAAATTGCAAATTAAGATTTTCGGGACGAAGCTCGAATAATTTAAAATACTATGAAAATCGCATATTACGATTGTAAGAGAATGGTGATTTGCTCCGTGGACTATACGGGCTCTTGGAGTAGAACATTTAGTTTCAGCTAAACGTGACAGATGGCGCCGTTGGTCGATTAGAGTATTAAAAATCACGAATCCAAGGAACTTCTTCATTATTACTTCGATCCCTTTATAATCTTTCTACTGAAATGACATACGTAGTATTTCATTTCATATAATTCTCAATGTAGAGTGTAACATACGTCAACATAAACATGACTGTCGGTAATGTGGCGCACCAGCTTGACGACTCACACGAGTATACAGAGTAGCATTACTTCTGATACAGGTGAATTTTATTTTATCGACGTGGATTAAGTTTCTGGGCACCTTTCATATCACCTTTCGATGTATATAAAGCTGGAATTGCCACTTTAGCACGCTTCAATAAAATTTGTTGCAAAATTTATTGCTAATTCATTGCTATTTTATTGCACAAGGAAAAAATGTTGTACTCTTATACTTTTCTGAAAAATGGTGGCGATGTCAGCTTTATATGAAGCTAGCACTGCCGCAATAAAAAACAATTATTAAGTAAATGTTCATCGATGAATTACGTACCAGAATTTATTGCTAATTAATTGCTCGCAGAAAAATCAAATTTCAATTTTTTTGCCACTCCTAAAGGGGTGAAACGCCACCCGTAGTGATGATCACAGGACAGAAACATGAAAAACATGGGAGAATCGAACTATTTCTTCACGTGGGAATTAATTGCTAATTAATTGTTCCGACAAGAACCTAATTTCGAATTTTTTTTACAACCCCTAAGGTGGTAGACCAGCCCCGCCTATGTCGCCCCAGCATGGCCACATAAAAAGTAGAAGAATCGAACTATTTGTTCACGTGGGAATTAATCGCTAATTAATGTAGGTTTGAAAATTGTATTTTTACGAAGATATTGGTTCTTCTTGGAGCAATTAACTAGCAATTAATGCCCACGTGAAGAAATAGTTCGATTCTCCCACGTTTTTCACGTTTCTATCCTGCGATCAACGCCAGGGGTGGCGATTCACCCCTTTAGGGGTGAGCAAAAAAATTGAAATTTGATTTTTCTGCGAGCAATTAATTAGCAATAAATTCTAGTATATAATTCATCGATGAACATTTACTTAATAATTATTTTTTATTGCGGCAGTGTTAGCTTTATACAAAGCTGACATCGCCACCATTTTTCGGAAGAGTATAAGAGCAAAAAATTGTTTTCTTGTGCAATAAAATAGCAATGAATTAGCAATAAATTTTGCAACAAATTTTATTGAATTGTGCTAAAGTGGCTATTCCAGATTTATATACATCACCTTTCACGTCATTCGAATAAACTCGAAGATGCGAAAAAATGTATCTTGAAGTCGCACTTGTTATCCGAAACTCCTAAGCGATCTACGAGGCTTTCTTGCCCGTCAAAATAAATGAATTCTATCGAGTCGTACAAAGACTTCCGAAGGAATCTTCTTCGAGGTCGAAGCTCTTCCCTAGAAGAGGCTTAAATGACCATGCTGATAAGGATATACCGAATCAGGAATTAAGTGAGTTAATTACAGCTTTAATGGGTCACCGCTACGAGCTGGTACGGAGACGATTAATTGATCTTAAGTTGCACACTCCAGACTTTTAAGTTGCAGACCCAAAACAAAAATGCCTTTCGCGAATGTAAACGTCTCTTTGAAAATGAGATCGGTCTTAATTAATTAGTATCATTCGTACCCGAATTACGAGAATGGTTTCAACGGAGAAAGGGGAAATAATAGAAATCGATTTATGCATCTAGACAAAATGTATTTTATGAAATATATGAATTTAAGTCAAATAGCGGATATCTTTGATGAAGCTCGCGTCATCCTAGTCGAGATGTCAATTTTTCGAAATTCCCATCTTTGCGTTTCCGGTCACCGTTTCATCGACTCCGATAATACAACTGCAAGAAGCAACATAGAGCGTATGATAATTTTGCGACAATTTGGGCTCGGCTGTCTAGACGAGATATTTTCTTTCTCGTTCCCTCCGAGTTCTTCATTAATATTTATGACGAACAAGGCCAAGCAATTATTCTCGGAACGAGAGAAAAAAAAACATCCTTATGCGAGCACTCCGAAAGCCGAATAACACGAATAGACTTTCCCGTGTACACGCTCTGCTATTTGCGTACCCCGTTATTACAAGATCCTCCGTTATTTTAATCAAAACAGGTGTCAGTTTTCACCTCTCCTTAATTTATTACTTTACAAAGCCAGACATATACGATTTACGGGTAAAGTAATTCAATCCCACTGAAGAGGAACATTATTTGTCTACATTTTTATCAATTTTCCCGTGCTAAAAGAGCGTGTATGAATATTATCCTAGACGTTGAAAATTCCCATGTTTAGCAGCAACTGGATCCAAGTGAAATGGTACACATATTTATATCAATTATTACCGTTTTAAGGTGAAGTGAAACCCCCTTCAAATCAGTCGATTCGAATACAACACTTTTTTTTAAGAGTATTAGACCAAACTGTCCGAAACTTCGACACGTCACTCCTGATCATTTAAGAATTGTCCTGACAAATTCAAATTTTGGATTTTTGGAAAAAATTTGTTAACTCTGCCCAGATCAGAACCAAAATGGCGTCGAGCTCTCATATTTCGATCGATATACAATTATCGAAGGCTCTGATATGAGAATCGAAAGGGTCAGGACAATTTTACGACAATTTAGAACACTCTGGTAGTCGATAAACTCGCATTTGAACGGGATAAAGGCAAAAAAAAGTGTTGAATGCGCTTCTATGCCAAAACGATGGTAATACGAGGTCTGGGAATGAAAATTTAATTGACCTGGAAATCACAGATGGCACAGGGGGTCCCTCTGCAGTCAATTATGGCCCCAGAAAGCATGAATCCAGAGGATTTCTGGAGTTTTACTTCGATTTCTTTATAATTATTGTACAAAAACGACAAGTGGAGTATGCCATTTGGTACAATATCCAATATAATTCGATACAGCTGTCAATATAAAAACAAACGTTGGCAACGTAGGCATTTAGAAAAATCATCTTTATCGACGTCGATCAAGTTCCTCGACGTGTTTCACTTCACCTTAATAATTTCAACTGTTAACTACTACTCAAGTATGTGTACTTATACCTATAAACGTTTTAAACACCGAGGTTTGGGAACCAGCCTCGGTGAAGCAGTGGGAAGGTACAAAGGATCTATTGATCTAGGCATAGGGAGATAAACCTAGTCAAAAAATTAATTTAACTTATAAACGCTTGTAATAAACATATTACTGCGTAAATAAATAATCGCGGTTAAATCTTCTATTTTCAAATTGAAAGCATCTTATGCCGTAATCAAATCAATTCGATTTTTCACTCGACATTTTTCTTTCCACGGACTAATTTTTATCTATCACTGAAATTCCACTAGGGGCAATTCCAACAGAACGTATTCCAATATTCAAGATATCGTGATTAAGCATAATGCCTGTTCTGGGCCAGTCAGGCCGCGCTCAGGAGAGATGTCGAGGACCGTAACTGGGCCCGTTAACCTGCGAAAGAATGCGCCCCTGCGCTCCTGGCGAAATAACCGAAGGGCAGGTCCCTGCACCGCCTTTGTCCCGCAGGAAGCGACCTGCTGCCGGCCATCTGCTCCTCTCCCGACATTTTCCTTCGAGGAAATTACCCGCCCTAGGTGCACTCCTTCGCCATTTTGTTCCCACGGGATTCCGATCGGTCCTTGCCGATTTTCCCCGAAAAACTCCTGGCTCCCCTGAACCCCCTGAATCGCAAGAAAAGACCCCGTCCTTCGTGGGGTCCTTTAAGCGCGCCGTCGAAAGACGCCTTAGGACTTCCAGATTTTACCTATCTCTAAGAAAATTGATACACCATCGAATAATATTAAGATACATCTGATACATTTATGAAGATAGTTACAATCCTTTCTTTAAATTTTCCCCGAAAAACTCCTGGTATCCCTGAATCGCAAAAAAGGATCCCGTCCTTCGTGGAGTCCTTTAAGCGTGCCGTCGAGAGACGCCTTAGGACTTCCAGATTTTACCTATCTCTAAGAAATTGCTACACCATCGAATAATATTAAGATACATCTCATACATTTATGAAGATAGTTACAATCCTTTTTTTAAATTTTCCCCGAAAAACTCCTGGTCCCCCTGAATCGCAAGAAAGGACCCCGTCCTTCGTGGGGTCCTTTAAGCGCGCCGTCGAGAGACGCCTTAGGACTTCCAGATTTTACCTATCTCTAAGAAAATTGATACACCACCGAATAATATTAAAATACATCTCATACATTTATGAAGATAGTTACAATCCTTTCTATAAATGTTCCCCGAAAAACTCCTGGTACCCCTGAATCGCAAAAAAGGATCCCGTCCTTCGTGGGGTCCTTTAAGCGCGCCATCGAAAGATGCCTTAAGACTTCCAGATTTTACCTATTTCTAAAAAAATTGATACACCATCGAACAATGTTAAGAGACATTTCATAAATTCCTTACTTGATTCAAAATAAGTTAAACTTGTTCGCACAAATGATGATAGTGGCTTCGAATATGTTAAAAAGAAAGAAATTACTATTGCAGGGTACAATACCGCCCACAACAGCGAAACCGATTTATTACTATTTCTCTTAAAATTTCATTGTTCGTTTTTTCCCGTAATTGTTTAAAACTTCTACAACTTATATTGAGTTTTTATGGAGTATTTTGTTTTTTTATCGATGGACTTCATTTATGTCATTTTACTGCACATATAAAAGATCCACTCCGAAACATACGCTCTGCGTAATTCGAGAAAAGGGTATAGAGGAAAGATTCCCGGATTTCATAATCTCAATTTTGAAACCGAGTAAATAATACTATAATTATGTGAAAGTAAAATATGGATTGTTCCCTTTATATGGAACCACAGCGTTAAAAGATATCCTCGGAACCTCAAACATCGTCAATGGATCCCCAGGAAAAAGAACGTTACATTACACTTGAAAATGTTAATAAAACTGTAAACGCGGCATCTCACAATCAAGTTACCGTCAAGAACGGCGTTAATCCCAGTTTCGATCTCTACCGTTAATTTCAAAGTCTCGTTTCTTCTTTCCCTTTTCCGACCCTTCGAACTTCAGCAGTTCCATTTTAAAAAGGTGACTATCGAGAAAGCTGCTCTGTAAATAATCATCGGCACGCCTGGGGATTCGCCCCAAATTTCTCGTAGACATTCCGTGCCGCGTGTCCGTAAATCACTCGATGTATAGACACACTTTAAGAAGGGGACATTCCACATATTTCCCCCTCAAAGGTCTCCGGGAAGTGATGGCACGCGCTACGAGGAGCCGCGTCCTCCTCGTACCCAAAACCGAATGAAAATCAAAACTCTAACCTAGAGGGTCTCCGAGAATAGAATTTACCGGAGTACCTCTGAATAGCTCTATCATTTTCCCAGTTTATCTCCTTCCGGCTCTATTGGCAGTCGCTTCCGATCGAGCTTAACGTGGAAAATCCCAAGTACCTCTTCAGAATTCTGCTATTTTTATGTAGGAAAAAGACCAAAAACTGAAGTCAAAATGAACATTCTAACTGGTACAGTTCGCAAAATGCGATATTTACAGAAATGAGGGGATGAAGGAGGTATTTTCATTTTTTGCTATGTTTATGTAGGAAGAGGACCAAAAACTAAAGTCGAAATGAAAATTCTAACTGGCACAGTCTGCAAAATGCGATATTTACAGAAATGAGGGGATGAAGGAGGTATTTTCATTTTTTGCTATGTTTATGTAGGAAGAGGACCAAAAACTAAAGTCGAAATGAAAATTCTAACTAGCACAGTCCGCAAAATGCGATATTTACCGAAACGCAGGATTAAAGGAGCTATTTGTCATTTTCTTCTATTTTTATGTAGGAAAAGGACCAAAAACTAAAGTCGAAATGAAAATTCTAACTCGCACAGTCCGCAAAAGCGATATTTACCGAGTCGAAGAGATGAAGGAGCTTTGTGTCATTTTCTTTTCTTTTCTCTTTGAACTTGGTCGGCGGCCGCTCCAAGCCATGCTTATGATCAAGAGAGTCTTTTTAGGATTCTCGCAACTTTTACGTAGAAGGTTTCTAAGCATACAGAAGACGAAGTAAAATCAAGATGAAAAGCCGAGTTGGATCCGTCCGCAAAAGTGGGATTTAGCGACGGCCGGTAAGTAGGCTTTGCCATTTTTGTTTTCTTTCCATTTTTTTCCTTTTCCTCCTTCGAGCCCTTTTGACAGTCGTTTGAGACCAGGCGGAGAATGCCGATGATCTGGAGTATCTCTTCAGGGTTCTTCTACTTTCATGTAGAGAAGCACTTCCTTCGCTACCCTCGAGAGCCCTCGTGCCACCCTTAGACTCTTACTTTTCCTTTTCTATTTCCCTTTTTCCCCTCATCTTCGCGAAATCAATATTCTCCGTGACCAGTTTTAATCAGGCAGTTGCATGTATACCATGGAAATCGAATATATGGGCCCCGTAATCATAATCGTTATCTTGATATTCTTAACCCTTTCAGCGCTATCAACTCAGAGAAATTCTGCAAAATCGTTCATACTCGGCTTTGAACACGCATGTGAGTTCTCACACAACCATTCAAAAAGTGGACAGCCCACAGCACACGTTTGACGTCGCACAACTCAACGCTGAAAGGGTTAAGGTTATGTGAAAGTGGTGTCGAAGAGGTTTTGTTTATAAAACTTTTCTCCCAACTCGGTTTACCGAATAGTTTGAAACTTTACAACGTGAATAGGGAGACTACAAGGAAGGTCCTGAAACTCATGAAATTTCAATTGTTTTCAAATTAGTTTATAGGTATTCTAAAAATAGTTTATAAAAAATGAAATTTCTCGAGTTACAGGACCTGCCTTAGGGTCTCCATATTCAGGTTTTAAAATATGAAACGATTTGAGACACCCAGTTCGTAGAACAGTTTTATGAACGATTGAGCTTTCGGATGCCACTTTCACATCCCCTTAAAGGCAATAGAAAGGAAAGAAAGCGATATTAAGGCGATATGAAAGTAGCGTCTAAGGTACCAATTGTTTATGAAACTTTTCTCCAAACTGAGTATACCAAACCGTTTGAAATTTTACCACGTGAATATGAACACCCTAATGAAAGTCCTGCCACCCATGAAATTTCAAGTTTATAAATTTCTATATAAACAATTTTAATTTTGTATACAAAAATTGAATTTCATGGGCCTTCCTTCGAGTCTCTATATTTACATGGTAAAATATCATAAACGATTGATCCCTCGGATGCCATTTTCGAATCACCTTAACTATAATATCTCAATATCGGCTTTGACGTAAAAGAGGGGGGGGGGGGGGGGAACGAGAAAATAGTCTCTTCGTTTTCTCGCATTCGATTATTCGTCATTATAGTAACATTAATGCATGCTCTCCATAAATCCTACGTTCGTGACGTAAACCGCAAATCGCTAAAACATTCGGAGTACGAAATGACAAAAAATTGCCCCCGAAAAAATCGATCATTCGAAAATTTCCTCTAGAAATCCAAGCATCTTGCAATTTCTAATCCGGCAGGTAAATGTACATATCAATACGGCCTAGATTCCCCGTTTTCTCGAGTTTTCAATTCCCGAGTACCGAGCTCGGAATTTTGAATTTCGGTCGCGTAGATACCGCTCACTCGATCGTGAATCGCGTATTCCCGGGGAGGAGTCGGTAGAGAGGAACTCTTTGTTTTGGCAGCCGAACGGGAAAGGGAAAGGGAAGGGACCTCTTAAAAGCCGGGAACGACAGGAAGCAAAGCTAAGGCAGAGCCAAAGCAAAGTCGAGGAAAAGGATGCACCGATGCCGGCCACCTAAGTCGCCGACCTCGACCTCGGCCACAGCTGCGCTTCTCTTCGCGGCTAATTGCTTTCCCTAAACTGGGACATTCTCACGTTGTAAGACAGAACAAACAGACGAGTCTGTTCCGAGGATTTTTTTCTTTCCCTTGTTTTTTAAGGCGATATGAAAGTGTGATATATACATACCAAAAAGAGAAGATACAAAACTTTTCTCTAAATTGGGTGCACCAAATTATCTAAAACGTTAACACGTGATTATGGAGGCTCTAAGGAAGAACGCGCTGCCCGTGAAATTTCATTTTTCGAACCAAAAAAATATGTCTTTTGTCTCTTGTCCGAGATAAGTACAACATTTTTGTCGAAAAAGGAAAACTCATGAGCAACGCGTTGTTCCTTAGGTCTTCCATAATCACGTGTTAAAGTTTCAGATAATTCGGTGCACCGAGTTTGGAGAAAAGATTTATATATATTTAGACTTTTTCCTAAGTATATATCACACTTTCATATCACCTTAAGGTGAAGTGAAACCCCCCTGAAATTATTCGGTTTGAATAAGACACTTCTTTTTTAAGGTGATTCGATCGAACCGTCAGAAACTTTGACACGTGACTAGTGAGCATCTAAGAATTATCCTGACACTTTCAAAATTTGGATTTTTGAAAAATATTTTTTAATTTAGCACAGGCCAGAACCAGCATGGCGTTGAGCTCTCATATTTTCATCGATATCCAGTTATTGAAGGCTCTAATATGAGAAATGAAAGGACCAGAATAATTGTACGACAATTTAGAACACTGGCAAATAAAATATCTTATAAATATAAACGATCGAGATGAGAAATATCAACGATCGAAGTGGAAAAAGTAACGAAAACGTGATTCCCATTGGCTTTTTTTTTTTTCAAAAATCTGAATTTATTTTCATCGTAGAACCGTTCCATCGGTTCATAAACAATATTTTCGAGTTTCTAAAACCACTCTAATCTTTCGTTTCATACCTGCCGTTCTCCCGAATGCATGTATACCGTGAAAAGAATGAGAAATTTCTGGCCTCCACCAATCGGCCATTTTGAGATATTTTAATAATTTTTATTTTAAATTCTCCGCTAAACATGAAATAAAACAGCCCCGTAAGCAAATATTATCTAAACCTTCTCATTTTCTTTCAATCTAGCCTTGATAAAAACGCATTTGACAACTTCGTGGCCCCCATAAAGTATAGCATAATAAAATTGGATGTACGAGAATCTGTCAGAATTTGAGTGATCGCTCAAATACCAAAACGTTGCGTATCTAAATATCTCCCCTTAACCTGGATTTTTTCAAGGTAAAAAAGAAAAAAGGAATTAATCCATTCCAGAAATATGTTTCCTCTCGCTCAAAAAAGACTTACGGAGATTGTTACTTTTACTACATCGTACCGATTCTTCTGTAAGCAATAGATTGCACGTAGGTTTAACACCTCAGTTGAATACACCGTAAACCAATTCAATGGGAATTATGAATTTGAGTAGTATCGCGCAAATCAACGCAGTACTACAAACGAGTTTCGAACAAATTCGTTATTTTAAACTGGAAAATTCTTGCGCCGAATAATAAAAAAGGGTTTAAATAATAAAAGAATTTTAATTAAATTTTTAAATAATAAAAGAGGGGTTTCGCATCCTTTTCGTTCTTTCTATTAAAAGGTGAGGGTCTGAGATTCACCGGATGCATTGCCAAGGGATATCAACACGGCCAAAGTGTTGCCGAAAACGATTCGCGCATCTCGAGGACCGCGATAAGCACCAGCGGGGTGAGAGCGATTTTCATAACGAGCAATATCCGTCGGTGTCACGTCCGCCGAAAAAAGTATTCGACACCGCAACAAGTGCAATAGTTGCTACACCAACGGAACGTTATTCGAGACACCCAGGACCCGCAAGCGAGAACAATTTAATAAATATTATCCACCCAGACCATGAAATCAAATTAAAAGCTCCGCTTTACATTGAGGACATTTCACTGCAATAAAAGAAACCGATTAAGGGAACGTGGTGAAAATGGCATCCGAGGGGGTCAATCGTTCATGAGACTGTTCGAACTGAGGGTATTAAGGTGAAGTGAAACCCCCTTCAAATCAGTTGATTCGAATACAACACATTTTTTTTAAAGGTATTAGACCACACTGTCCGAAACTTTGACACATCACTCCTGATCATCTAAGAATTGTCCTGACACATTCAAAATTTGGATTTTTATAGAAAACATTTTAACTTAGTCCAGACCAGAACAAAAAAAAACCAAGAAAAAAAACTATTAAGAATAATTAATGATCTCTAATAATTCTCTTAGACTTTTAAGTTTCACTTCCGCCAAGCCCTGATTTCTTTAAAAAACGAAACAACATGTCGATCTTGGAAAGACCTCTCCATCTCGTTCGGAAATCACCCGACCGAGGAAAAACTGCGTTTTTCCAGCCCCTTTGTCAATGGGCTTGGGATCGCTCGTCCACCTATTTCGGTCCAGACGGAGAGGATCCTCGAGCCTGCGGTTAGGGGAACGAAATTATTTTCGTCGCACGCCTCTCGGTGCACGGGTTTGCGCCCGATGCGACGACGAGGTACGTCGATCCTACGAATTACCGTCAAACCCATCTATGGCCTCCCGAGGAGATCCTGGCACGTGACCCCGTGGCCCACGATATGAACGACTCTTTACCGACGTTGCGGTTTTTCACCGCGTCTCTAGGTCAAGGTCGGAAAGTCTTCCGAAACGTTTCCGGGGAATGCCTCGATTGTGAGGAGTGTTCCTTAACGTAGAAAAGTGCCGATCCTCGAATTACCATAAAACCCATCTATGGTCTCCCGAGGAGATCCTGGCACGTGACCCCGTGCCCACGATATGAAGGATCCTTTACCGACATTGTGGTTTTTCACCGCGTCTTGATGTCAGGGTCGGAAAAGTCTTCCGAAACACTTCCGGGGAAATGCCTCGATTGTAAGGAGTGTTCCTTAACGTAGAAAAATACCGATCCAGAATTACCGTAAAAGCCATCGAGGGCCTTCCGAAGGAGCCACCGATCCTGGCACGTGACCCCGTGCCCACGATAAGAACGACCCTCTATATCGACGTTGCGGTTTCTCGCCGCGTCCCGAGGTTAGGTTAGGTTAGGATTAACAAAATTGATTAAGCAAAGAATGTTGTGACGTCAATCAAACATTTAATTGTCCATATTGTAACCATGTGTCAACTAAATATTTTTCTTCGTGCACTTTTCAACCAAGAGATCCGGAACAAATAGTTCCAAAGCCTTTCCTTACCCACTAATTCAATTTCCCCTGTGTTTAAGCCCACCCCACTCAACCCCTGCATCCAAATTTCCGTACGATCCTTCGCACGGGTTTCTGAAAGCATCGATAACTGCAACGTAACTGCAGCATCGGTCCCGGGAGGAAAGGCACCTTCGTCAAGCCTCGGCTCGACGGAAGCTGCAGAGGGAGTTTCCGTGGAAAGATCTAGTCCCGGCGTTGCATATAATAGCCGGCGCGCCGCGTCGCTCTTGACAGTAAAGAACTAGTTCCCCGTGAATGCACGTGTGTGCATCGCGCCGAGACACGTGGCCGCTGCCGAGGAAAGTCCTGAGCTCTCTCGCCCTGTCGCTCTCCGTCGCTCTCGCTGCCCGTCACTCTCGCACGTCCCTAAAGCTAGCAGCGCCACGTCAGCATAACCGCATAAATTGAGCAATAAATAAGCGATACATTTTTCCTACATTTTGCACCACATATTCTTTTAATTTCACACAAAATGTCAGGTGGCGCTGCCAGCTTAACGTTAAAGCTGGCATAGCCACAGATTTTTTGAAAACGGCTGGAGCAATAAAATTCAAATTTGTGTAATAAATAAGCAATAAAAAAGCAACAAATTTTGGTGTATCATTTATGCGGTTATGTTGACGTGGCGCTGCTAGCTTTAGGGACCACTCTCGCACTATCGCGCACGAGCGAGGCTCTCCTCCCCGCGGAAAGATATATTTCGACGAGTCAATCAAATTCGTATGTTAAATTAAATGTCCAATCAAAGAATATTCCTATTAAGGTGACGTGAAAGAAAGAAAAAGCGACCCAGAGGTCTCGTGTATGAAGCATTTCTCTGAATTGGATGTATTGCATCGTTTCAAACTTGACAACGTGAATGTGGAGCCTATAAAGAAGGTCTCGACCCCATAACATTTCGATTTTCTTTTTAATTTGTTTATAGATATTTTCAAAATTTTGGATAAAAAATGTGATTTCATGGGCGTCGGGACCTTCCTTATGGTCTCGATATACCCAGTGACGATGCACCCTGAGGGCGATCGCCCCAATGCTCCAAATATTAAACATTAATCCTGCAGTTCATTAAAAAATCCCTTCCGAAGGCAGTGGTATTATATTTTATTTGTATCATTTCATCCACGTCTTATTACAGCAGGAGGAAAGGTGTCCAAATATTCGTTACGCTACCTGTATTTTTTTTTGTTATCATAAGTTTAGATGTTTGAACGTCTAAACTTGCGTGCACGCAACGGAGTCGCTCGAAGAAACGCGTAACCGCGTTACGCGTTCTCGCGTGACGTCCACCCTTGGAGGGATCGCTGCCTCGCCGAATTGTTCACCCGGAGGCGCGCATCGTTCCATTCTCGCTTTTCTTTCCGCGGTTCTTCTCGCACGAGTTCCCCCTAGCTTCACGCAAGAACTTATTCAACAGATGCCAGCCTCGAGAAGTAAAATTCATTGCTTAAGAATTAATATAAAATATTTTCAAGCGTACTTCGATAATTAAGAACTTGTAATTACATCAAAAACGTCATCAGTTTCATAAGTTCTTAATACATACTCAATATAATCCACGTTTTCCTCACGTTTGTGCAGTTTTTAGGTTGAAGTTCGATTAACTGAAGCTAAACGATCGAATTCGGCTGGTTAATCTAAACGTCGGTTAATGGAAATTAACCTGCCGTTAAAATGTAGGGGAACGGGGAACTCGTTGTAACCGAGGATTATACTTTTAACCCGCCGTTAAAACCTGGTGGAACGGGCACTCGTAACCGGGGATTATATTTTTGACCCGCCGTTAAAACGTAGTGGACCGGGCAACTCGTTGTAACCGAGGATTATACTTTTAACCCGCCGTTAAAACCTGGTGGAACGGGCACTCGTAACCGGGGATTATATTTTTGACCCGCCGTTAAAACGTAGTGGACCGGGCAACTCGTTGTAACCGGGGATTATATTTTTGACCCGCCGTTAAAACGTGGTGGAACGGGCAACTCGCTGAACCGAGGATTATATTTTTGACCCACCGTTAAAACGTAGTGGAACGAGCAACTCGCTGTAACCGAGGATTATATTTTTGACCCGCCGTTAAAACGTAGTGGACCGGGCAACTCGTTTTAACCGAAGATTATATTTTTTACCCGCCGTTAAAACGTTGTGGAACGGGCAACTCGTTGTAACCGAGGATTATGTTTTCGACCCGCCGTTAAAACGTAGTAGAACGGACAGCTCGCTGTAACCGAGGATTATATTTTTGACCCGCGGTTAAAACGTGGTGGAACATGCAATTCGTAACCGTGGTTGGAGGAATCGGGCCAAACAAGTTCGGTAAACCGAGATCGCCGATCCTCCGCGATTCGTATCAGGCCGGATTGCGAAGAAACTCGCAAACTCCGTATTCGGCTCGCGGTATAAGAATCGCACACGTGGGAAGACTGCACTTGGCGAGGTCGGCCGGGAGAGAAAAGAAAGAAAGAAAAAAAAAACACAAAGGATCTACTCTCCCTAAGGTGTTCGGCGATTCAATGGCGAGCGTGTCTTGCGAAAATCGGGGCGCGCGTAATCGGCGTTCTCCGAAACGCCCAGAGGAGAAAAACGCCGGCAATGAATGCATTGTTTCTTTTACGATCCCCCGTTGCCGCTCCTCGAGTCGCGGTTATTAATTTCCCTATTATCGTCGGACCCGTTTCATTCCGATAGATCTCGTCGTTTACCCGGTTACTTCGGAACCGCAGCTAATTTGCATGAAAATAGAAGGAAAAAAAATGACAATTTCGTTTTCGTGGTTACTGAAATACTCGATGATTCAAATACAAGGTGTCCCAATTCCATTAGGTAAAAAATGTCTACGCGCGGGTATGTGTGCGTATGTGTGTGTGCGCACGCGGTCACACAATGCTTAAAAACTGAACCATGCATGTCAATGCATTATACAACAAGTACAATATTTTTTCACGGTACTTTGCAACATTTGTCGTGAACATAATACATGTACGATCCGTTATTATTCTACGTACTCCTACGGAATTTAAACAACCGTATCATCCACCCTGTTAAGAAGAACAGATATGTCATATAAACGTTTGCATTTTTCTTGTTGTTGTAATGACCCAATCGTCTCCGAAATTATTTCCCTTTTCTCCCGACTCACCTTGTATACTGACATAAAACATTTCTTTCGAAATAAAGTAAACAAAGCAAACCAATAAATTTGACTCGCATTGATCGAACCAAAAGGCGCCCCAGAATGTACAGCATATCGCGTTGAGCAACACTCTCTCGGAAAAGCGGATTTTCTGTTAAAAATGTCTCGATAGTACGAACATTCGCGAATACAAAAGTTCTACCAAAACCAGAAACAGCGACAGTCGAAATGAAAACCGAACAATTGTGCGCTACATTTCTATGAATTCCATTTCTATGCTAAAATTCGTACAAAAGTATTACAAATTTTAAGCAAAGCGGTAAAGACGCGAAACGAAATCAGTGAAAATGTTAATAAACGTACAATGTTAATAAATACATAATGATGTATAAAATATATAGTGTTCATAAACAACAACGCGCTGTTCTTAAGACACATACAATCGTGTACATGTAAGTGATCGAAGATCGGCATACAAAAATGTCCCAGTTTTCGTACCTTCGCAATTACCTATGAATTCTCACAGGTGTGATAAAAAGCTAATATACAAAAGATTTCAATATGCACTACTTCAATTTATACGTTCCCTTTGAAATTCCTACACTTGTAATCTAAAATCCAAAATTGCAGTTAAATACTAAATATTGCATTCTGAAAAAGTTTCGACTATATTGTATATTAGATTTCGAAACAGATATTTTTTTAATGTGCCTATACAGGGTGCATCTGAGATAGAGCGAACAACCTTCAGAAGTATGAGCAGCAGGTTACAAAAATTAAAGAGTCACGTGAATGCAGAATCAGGAAAAGCTTTCATCCCGAATTGCGGTCTCTTTTTCATTCATTTTGTCCGGCACAAATTCCTGTCAAGGTTGGAGATTTACGCGCACCGTTAATGCGTTTCTTCCTCTCAGGTGTAAACAATAACGGTATTCGAATGGTCCAACTAGGAACTATTTATTTACAGGAGACCTTGAAAGAAGTCGACCCTACTCCCTATCTCATCAGGAAAACATTTCGAAATTAGATTATCGATGCCAAAATTCGAAAATTTCCGACAATTTTCGAGCGCACCTTCGAGTCTGTGTCATTGACGATAAAAAAAATAATTTTCAAAATTCTTCTCTAATTCCGTCAATATAATATCCATCAAAAACATCACGGAGAAAATTTCCGACAAATTTGGAGCGCACTTGCAAGTCTATGCATTAACAATAAAAAAATCAATTTCAAAGTTCTTCTCTAATTCCGTCAATATAATATCCATCAAAAACGTCACGGAGAAAATTTCCGACAATTTTGGAGCGCACTTTCGGGTCTATGCCATTGACGATCAAAAAAATAATTTTCAAAATTCTTCTCTAATTTCCTCCATATAATGCCCATCAAAAACGTCACGGAGAAAATTTCCGATAATTTTGGAGCGCACTTTTGAGTATGCATTGACGATAAAAAAAAAATCATTTTCAAAATTCTTCTCTAATTTTTTCAATGAAATGTCCCATCAAGAACGTCACGGAGAAAATTTCCAACAATTTTGGAGTGCAACTTCAAGTCTATGCCATGAACGATAAAAAAAAATCATTTTCTAAATTCTTCTCTAATTTCTTCAATGAAACCCCCGTCAAAAACGTCACGGAAAGTTCGAAAGGGACAATTTACTTTCATAAGTGCCGACAAATGGAATAAACTTCTACAATTTGGCACTAGCAAAAAAAAAATGCAAGTACACACAAAGTACGACGAAACATCGTTCCGAAATCAAAGCGACTCTTCGTCAGCTCCGTGCTTTAAATCACTGGCCGTCCTTTGGCAGGTTTTACGAGCGAGAGATAAGATCTAGGATTCGACACCCTTCTCAGGTAACGATATAAAAGCGTTTAAACTTAAAAGTGGCAAGTGCAACACAGGAATGTCGAGAATTCCTCAACGGCACTTTCGAAGCCGGTCAGTCTTAGTTTTCCGTTTTTTCAAGGTTTACGTCCCGGAAATAAGGAAAGAAAAAAAATAAAATCCATAAAATGGCATTTTCCTGGCAAATGGCGATACAAAACCACAAATACAGGAGACCGGCGATCGCCACGGAGCGTTGGTCCAGAATCTCTCGCTCCTAGCTACTTCTTGCTCTCTCCTCCATCCTTGAACAGGATTTACGAGGCGAGCGATTAAAGGTTAAAGTTTCCGGACAAGAGGCACGCGGTTTCTGTGCGTAAAAAATCATCTTGCACTCGGCCGCGTGTCCGTGTACGCTTATAAATGAGTAAACTTAAATCCAGACACGTCCTTTGGGGCTGTCTCTCGCTAAGTGTGGCGACGCGCAAGGAAGGACTCTCAAACTCACCATGGTCTCCGAGCCGCCGGCGAGAAAAGATCCAGCAACGACGCAGACTGTCAGGTCCTCCTCGAGCCGGTGCCGAACACTCCCGAGCCGGTTCACCGCGCACTCCGTTATCCACTGCTCCTCACCGTTCGCGGATGAACGAGCCCTCCTGCGCGCGCGAAAAGAGAACAGGCCCGTAAGTTCGTGTTCGCGCGGTTCATGAACCCGCGGCGGGGTGACCCACTCGGCGGCGGCGCAACAAGTGATCCGTGGAAGCTTCGAACTAGTACTGGAAGCGACCGCCGCGCGTCCAGGCGTCGCTGCCGTTTGACGCGCGCGCCTCGCGCCATCTAGCGGTGCGGCGGCAAACCCGGTACCGATACCGACCCTACTCGGTCGCAAATTTTACCCTTCACTTACCTTATTTTATCCGCAAATGGGGGGGGGGGCAAAAAACGGTAAAAGCTAATGTAAGAAACCGGAGGGCAGCAGAGGATGTGATCGCGCGACTCTGCCCGTGAGTAATCTCCAGCAATCTCCCAACTCATCTCTGTCAGAGTTGGACAGGGTTGGGTAGATACAGAGATGCTCATCTCTGGTAGATATAATATGTCAAGTAATATACGTGGTTTTCTACACGTATATTACAACGTATAATACGTCCCTAGTTTTCTACGCAGGCATGAAGTATATTGCCCCAAACTAAATGTGCAAAGCGCATGTGCAATATCGTGAACAGCCAATGAGCGTCCACCTATTTACCTCTAAGAGAAATTCTCATTGACTATTAAGGTGAAGTGAAACCCCCTTCAAATCAGTCGGTTTGAATATAACACTTTTTTTAAAGGGTATTAGACCAAACTGTCCGAAACTTTGACACGTCACTCCTGATCATCTAAGAATGTCCTGATACATTCAAAATTTGGATTTTTGAACAAAATTTATAACTTAGCCCAGACCAGAACCAAAATGTCGTCGAGCTCTCATATTTCGATCAATATAAAATTATCGAAGACTCTGATATGAGAAACGAAAGGGTCAGGACAATTTTACGACAATTTAGAACACTCTGGTAATCGTTAAACTCGTATTTGAACGGGATAAAGGCAAAAAAAGTGTTTTATGCGCTTCTATGCCAAAACGATGGTAATACGAGGTCTCAGAGTGAAAATTTAATTGACCTGGAAATCACAGATGGCGCTGGGGGTCCCTCTGCGGTCAATTAGGACCCCAGAAAGCACGAATCCAGAGGATTTCTGGACTTTTACTTCGATTTCTTTATAATTATTGTACGAAAACGACAGGTGGAGTATACCATTTGGTACAATACCCAATATAATTCGACCCAGCTGTCAATAGAAAAACGAACGTCAGCAACGTACGCATTTAGAAAAATCTTCTGTATTGATGTCGATCAAGTTCCTCGACATGTTTCACTTCACCTTAAGGTGTTATGGGATGAAACAAATCAACAAGATGGATGTTTATAACCTATCGAATATCGCATTCCCTACGTCTGTCTTGTCCGTCATATCTGATACATTTTCTCCTGGTTTTCTACGTTTTCTACGGTAAACTACTTGATTTACGTAATATACGTTAAAAACCTCGACAATCATGAAATTACCCAACCCTGATGTCGGGTTTTTCGAGGTTTCTGACGTACATTACGTACGTTAAGTAAACCAAGTTTGCCGTAGAAAATTGTAGGAAAACAGTAACTTATCGCGTCTAGAATTCTAACCTGAAGGTAACAAGGAGCATATCCATACTAAGAGTAGACAGAGATGAGTTGGGAGATTGCTCACGGGCAGGGTCGCGCGAT